>NW_025727738.1:837500-845000 GCF_021461385.2 Schistocerca piceifrons
TTTGGTTTGGTTTGGTTTGGTTTGGTTTGGTTTGGCTTGGTTTCGTTTAGTCTGATTTGGTTAGGTGTGGTTAGGTTAGGTTAGGTTAGGTTAGGTTAGATTAGGTGAGGTTTTGTTTGGTTTGGTTTGGTAAGGTTTGGTTTGGTTTGGTTTGGTTACGTTAGGTTAGGTTAGGTTAGTTTAGGTTAGGTTAGGTTAGGTTAGGTTAGGTTTGGTTTCGTTTGGTTTGGTTTGGTTTGGTTTGGTTAGGTTTCGCTTGGCTCAGTTTAGTCTGGTTTGGTTTGTTTTGGTTTGGTTTGGTTTGGTTTGGTTAGGTTGGGTTAGGTTAGGTTAGGTTAGGTTAGGTTAGGTTAAGTTAGGTGAGGTGAGGTTAAGTTAGGTTAGGTTAGGTTAGGTTCGGTTTGGTTCGGTTCGGTTCCGTTCGGTTCGGTTCGGTTCAGTTCCGTTCCGTTCGGTTTCGTTCGGTTCGGTTCCGTTCGGTTTGGTTCGGTTAGGTTAGGTTAGTTTAGGTTAGGTTAGGTTAGGTTAGGTTAGGTTATGTTAAGTTAGGTTAGGTTAGGTTTGGTTTGGTTTGGTTTGTATTGGTTAGGTTGCATTAGGTTAGGTTAGGTTAGGTTAGGTTAGGTTAGGTTAGGTTAGCTTAGGTTAGGTTATGTTAGGTTAGGTTTGGTTTGGTTTGGTTTGGTTTAGTTTGGCTTGGTTTTGTTTGGTTAGGTTTGGCTTGGTTTGGTCTGGTCTGGTTTGATTTGTTTTGGTTTGGTCTGGTTTGGTTATGTTTGTTTTGGTTTGGTTTGGTTTGGTTTCGTTAGGTTAGGTTAGGTTAGGTTAGGTTAGGTTATGTTAGGTTAGGAGAGGTTAGGTTAGGTTAGCTTAGGTTAGGTTCGGTTCGGCTCGGTTCGGTTCCATTCGGTTCGGTACAGTTCGGTTCCGTTCCGTTCGGATCCATTCGGTTCGGTTCGGTTCTGTTTGGTTCGGTTCGGTTAGGTTAGTTTAGGTTAGGTTAGGTTAGGTTAGGTTAGGTTAGGTTAGGTTAGGTTTTGTTTGGTTTGGTTTGGTTTGCTTTGGTTTCGTTTTGTTAGGTTAAAATACGTTAGGTTAGGTTAGGTTAGGTTTGCTTTGGTTTGGTTTGGTTTGGTTTGGTTTGGTTAGGTGTGGTTAGGTTAGGTTAGGTTAGGTTAGGTTAAGTTAGGTTAGGTTTTGTTTGGTTTTGTTTGGTTTTTTTGGTTTGGTTTGGTTTCGTTAGGTTAGGTTAGGTTAGGTTAGGTTAGGTCAGGTTAGGTTAAGTTAGGTGAGGTGAGGTTAGATTAGGTTAGGTTAGGTTAGGTTCGGTTCGGTTAGGTTCGGTTCCGTTCGGTTCGGTTCGGTTCGGTTCTGTTCCGTTCGGTTCCGTTCGGTTCGGTTCGGTTCGGTTTGGTTCGGTTCGGTTTAGTTAGTTTAGGTTAGGTTAGGTTAGGTAAGGTTAGGTTATGTTAGGTTAGGTTAGATTAGGTTTGGTTTGGTTTGGTTTGGTTTGTATTTGTTAGGTTAGGTTAGGTTAGGTTAGGTTAGGTTAGGTATGGTTTGGTTTGTTTTGGTTTGGCTTGGTTTTGTTTGATTAGGTTTGGCTTGGTTTGGTCTGGTCTGGTTTGATTTGTTTTGGTTTGGTCTGGTTTGGTTAAATTTGATCTGGTTTGGTTATGTTCGGTTAGTTTAGGTTAGGTTTGGTTTGGTTTAGTTTGGTTTGGTTAGGTTTGGTTTGGTTTGGTTTGGTTTGGTTTGGTTAGGTTAGGTTAGGTTACGTTACATTAGGTTAGGTTAGGTTAGGTTAGGTTTGGTTTGGTTTGGTTTGGTTTGGTTTCGTTTCGTTTCGTTTGGTTCGGTTTGGTTTGGTTTGGTTTGGTTTGGTTTGGTTTCGTTAGGTTACGTTTGGTTAGGTTAGGTTAGGTTAGGTTAGGTTAGGTTAGGTTATGTTAGGTTTGGTTAGGTTGGGTAGGTTTGGTTAGGTTTGGTTTGGTTTGGTATGGTATGATTTGGATTTGTTAGGTTAGGTTAGGTTAGGTTAGGTTTGGTTTGGTTTGGTTGGTTTGGTTTGGTTCGGTTTGGTTTGGTTTGGGTAGGTTTGGTTAGGTTTGGTTAGGTTTGGGTAGGTTAGGTTAGGTTAGGTTAGGTTACCTTATGTTAGGTTAGGTTAGGTTAGGTCAGGTTAGGTTAGGTTTGGTTAGGTTAGGTTTGGTTTGGGTTGGTTTGGTTAGGTCTGGTATGGTTTGGTTTGGATTGCTTTGGTTTGGTTTGGTTTGGTTTGGTTAGGTTAGGTTAGGTTAGGTTAGGTTAGGTGAGGTAAGGTTAGGTTAGGTTAGGTTAGGTTAGGTTAGGCTAGGTTAGGTTAGGCTAGGCTAGGCTATGCTAGGCTAGGTTAGGCTAGGCTAGGCTAGGCTATGCTAGGCTAGGATAGGGTAGGCTCGGTTCAGTTGGTTTGTGTTGGGTTAGGTTGGGTTGGGTTGGTTTGGGTTGGGTTGTGTTGCGTTGGGTTGGGTTGTGTTGTGTTGTGTTGTGTTTTGTTGGGTTGCGTTGGGTTGGGTTGTGTTGGGTTGCGTTTGCTTGGGTTGTGTTGGGTTGGGTTGGTTTTGGTTAGGTTAGGTTAGGTTACATTTGGTTATGGTTGATTAAATTAGATTAGGTTAGGTTAGGTTTGGTTAGGTTAGGTTAGGTTAGGTTAGGTTAGATTAGGTTAGGTTAGGTTAAGTTAGGTTAGGTTATGTCAGGTGAGGTTAGGTTGGGTTAGGTTTGGTTAGGTTTGGTTTGTTTTGGTTTCGTTTGGTATTGCTAGGTTAGGTTAGGTTAGGTCTGGTTTGGTTTGGTTTGGTTTGGTTAGGTTTTGTTGAATTAAGTTAGGTTAGGTTAGACTAGGTTAGGTTAGGTTAGGTTGGGTTAGGTTATGATAGGTTAGGTTAGGTTAGGGTTGGTTAGATTAGGTTAGGTAAGGTTTGGTTTGGTTTGGTTTTGTTTGGTTTGGTTTGGTCTGGTTTCGTATGGTGTGGTTCTGTTTGGTTTGGTTAGGTTAGGTTAGGTTGGGTTAGGTTAGGTTAGGTTAGGTTAGGTTGGGTTTGGTTGGGTTGGTTTGGGTTAGGTTAGGTTGGGTTAGGTTAGGTTAGGTTAGATTAGGTTAGGTTTGGTTTGGTTTGGTTTGGTTTGGTTTCGTTTGGTTTAGTTTGGTTGGTTTCATTTGGTTTGGTTTGGTTTGGTTTCGTTTGGTTTGGTTTCGTTTAGTTTGGTTTATTTTGGTTTGGTTTGGTTTGGTTTGGTTTGGTTTGGTTGGGTTAGGTTAGGTTGGGTTAGGTTAGGTTAGGTTAGTTTGGGTTAGGTTGGTTTGGGTTAGGTTGGTTTGGGTTGGGTTAGGTTAGATTAGGTTAGGTTAGGTTAGGTTAGGTTGGGTTCGGTTCGGTTAGGTTCGGTTAGGTTAGGTTAGGTTAGGTTTTGTTTGGTTTGATTTGGTTTTGTTTGGTTTTGTTTTGTTAGGTTAAAATAGGTTAGGTTAGGTTACGTTAGGTTTGCTTTGGTTTGGTTTGGTTTGGTTTGGTTAGGTGTGGTTAGGTTAGGTTAGGTTAGGTTAAGTTAGGTTAGGTTAGGTTAGGTTAGTTTAGGTTGGGTTTGGTTTCGTTTGGTTTGGTTTGGTTTGGTTTGGTTTCGTTTCGTTTGGTTTGGTTTGGTTTGCTTTGGTTTGGTTTGGTTTGGTTCGGTTTGGTTTGGTTTGGATTGGTTTGGTTTCGTTAGGTTAGGTTAGGTTAGGTTAGGTTAGGTTAGGTTAGGTTAGGTTAGGTTATGTTAGGTTAGGTTAGGTTAGGTTAGGTTAGGTTAGGTTAGGTTAGGTTGGGTAGGTTTGTTTGGGTTTGCTTTGGTTTGTTTTTTTTTGATTTGGTTTTATTAGGTTAGGTTAGGTTAGGTTTGGTTTGGTTTGGTTTGGTTTGGTTTCGTTTTGTTTGGTTTGGTTTCGTTTGGTTTGGTTTGGTTTCGTTTGCTTTGGTTTGGTTTGGTTTGGCATGGTTTGGTTTGGTTTGGTTTGGTTTGGTTTGGTTTGGTTTGGTTTCGTTAGGTTAGGTTAGGTTAGGTTAGGTTGGGTAGGTTTGGTTAGGTTTGGTTTAGTTTGGTATGGTATGATTTGGTTTTGTTAGGTTAGGTTAGGTTAGGTTAGGTTTGGTTTGGTTTCATTGGTTTGGTTTGGTTTGGTTTGGTTTGGTTTGGTTTGGTTTGGTTTGGTTAGGTTAGGTTAGGTTAGGTTAGATTAGGATAGGTTAGGTTAGGTTAGGTGAGGTGAGGTGAGGTTAGGTTACGGTAGGTTAGGTTAGGTTAGGTTCGGTTTGGTTCGGTTTGGTTCGTTTCGGTTCGGTTCCGTTCCGTTCGGTTCGTCTCGGTTCGGTTCGGTTCGGTTTGGTTCGATTCGGATAGGTTAGTTTAGGATAGGTTAGGTTACGTTATGTTATGTTAGGTTAGGTTAGGTTAGGTTTGGTTTGGTTTGATTTGGTTTGGTTTGGTAAGGTTAGGTTAGGTTAGGTTGGGTTAGGTTAGGTTAGGTTAGGTTAGGTTAGGTTTGGTTTGGTTTGGTTTGGTTTGGTTTGGTTAGGTTTGGCTTGGTTTGGTCTGGTCTGGTTTGGTTTGTTTTGGTTTGGTCTGGTTTGGTTAGGTTTGATCTGGTTTGGTTATGTTAGGTTCGGTTAGGTTAGTTTAGGTTAGGTTTGACGTGGTTTGGTTCGGTTTGGTTTGGTTTGGTTTGGTTTGCTTAGGTTAGGTTAGGTTAGGTTAGGTTACGTTAGGTTACGTTAGGTTAGGTTAGGTTAGGTTAGGTTTGGTTTGGTTTGGTTTTGTTTGGTTTTGTTTGGTTTCGTTTGGTTTGTTTTGGTTTGGTTTGGTTTGGTTAGGTTAGGTTAGGATAGGTTAGGTTAGGTTAGGTTAAGTTAGGTTAGGTCAGGTTAGGTTAGGTTAGGTTAGGTTTGGTTTGGGTTGGTTTGGTTTGGTCTGGTTTGGTTTGGTTTGGTTTGATTTGGTTTGGTTTGGTATTGTTAGGTTAGGTTAGGTTAGGTTAAGTATGGTTTGGTTTGGTTTGGTTTGGTTTGGTCTGGTTTCGTATGGTTTGGTTTGGTTTGGTTTGGTTTGGTTAGGTTAGGTTAGGTTAGTTTAGGTTAGGTTAGGTTAGGTTAAGTTAGGTGAGGTGAGGTTAAGTTAGTTTAGGTTAGGTTAGGTTCGGTTCGGTTCGGTTCGGTTCCGTTCGGTTCGGTTCGGTTCATTTCCGTTCCGTTCGGTTTCGTTCGGTTCGGTTCGGTTCGGTTTGGTTCGGTTCGGTTAGGTTAGTTTAGGTTAGGTTAGGTTAGGTTAGGTTAGGTTTGGTTTGGTTTGGTTTGGTTTGTATTGGTTAGGTTAGGTTAGGTTAGGTTAGGTTGGGTTAGGTTAGGTTAGCATAAATCAGGTTAGGTTAGGTTAGGTTTGGTTTGGTTTGGTTTAGTTTGGCTTGGTTTTGTTTTGTTCGGTTTGGCTTGGTTTGGTCTGGTCTGGTTTGAGATGTTTTGGTTTGGTCTGGTTTGGTTAGGTTTGTTTTGGTTTGGTTTGATTTGGTTTGGTTTCGTTAGGTTAGGTTAGGTTAGGTTAGGTTAGGTTAGGTTAGGTTATGTTAGGTTAGGTGAGGTTAGGTTAGGTTAGCTTAGGTTAGGTTCGGTTCGGCTCGGTTCGCTTCCGTTCGGTTCGGTATGGTTCGGTTCCGTTCCGTTCGGTTCCGTTCGGTTCGGTTCGGTTCTGTTTGGTTCGGTTCGGTTAGGTTAGTTTAGGTTAGATTAGGTTAGGTTAGGTTAGGTTAGGTTATGTTAGGTTTTGTTTGGTTTGGTTTGGTTTGCTTTGGTTTCGTTTTGTTAGGTTAAAATAGGTTAGGTTAGGTTAGGTTAGGTTTGCTTTGGTTTGGATTGGTTTGGTTTGGTTTGGTTTGGTTTGGTTAGGTGTGGTTAGGTTAGGTTAGGTTAGGTTAGGTTAAGTTAGGTTAGGTTTTGTTTGGTTTTGTTTGGTTTTGTTTGGTTTGGTTTGGTTTGGTTAGGTTAGGTTAGGTTATGTTAGGTTAAATTAGGTGAGGTGAGGTTAGGTTAGGTTAGGTTAGGTTAGGTTCGGTTCGGTTCGTTTCGGTTTCGTTCGGTTCGGTTCGGTTCGGTTCTGTTCCGTTCGGTTCCGTTCGGTTCGGGTCGGTTCGGTATGGTTCGGTTCGGTTAGGTTAGTTTAGGTTAGGTTAGGTTAGGTAAGGTTAGGTTATCTTAGGTTAGGTTAGGTTAGGTTTGGTTTGCTTTGCTTCGGTTTGTATTTGTTAGGTTAGGTTAGGTTAGGTTAGGTTAGGTTTGGTTTGGTTTGGTTTGGTTTGGCTTGGTTTTGTTTGGTTAGGTTTGGCTTGGTTGGTCTGGTCTGGTTTGATTTGTTTTGGTATGGTCTGGTTCGGTTAGGTTTGATCTGGTTTGGTTATGTTAGGTTAGTTTAGGTTAGGTTTGGTTTGGTTTGGTTTGGTTTGGTTTGGTTTGGTTTGGTTTGGTTTCGTTTGGTTTGGTTTCGTTAGGTTAGGTTAGGTTAGGTTAGGTTAGGTTAGGTTAGGTTTGGTTAGGTTATGTTAGGTTTGGTTAGGTTGGGTAGGTTTGGTTAGGTTTGGTTTGCTTTGGTATGGTATGATTTGGTTTTGTTAGGTTAGGTTAGGTTAGGTTAGGTTTGGTTTGGTTTGGTTGGTTTGGTTTAGTTCGGTTTGGTTTGGTTTGGTTAGGTTTGGTTAGGTTTGGGTAGGTTAGGTTAGGTTAGGTTAGGTTAGATTATGTTAGGTTAGGTTAGGTTAGGTCAGGTTAGGTTAGGTTTGGTTAGGTTATGTTAGGTTAGGTTAGGTTAGTTTTTGTTTGGTTTGGTTTGGTTTTGTTTGGTTTTGTTTTGTTAGGTTAAAGTAGGTTAGGTTAGGTTAGGTTAGGTTTGCTTTGGTTTGGTTTGGTTTGGTTTGGTTAGCTATGGTTAGGTTAGGTTAGGTTAGGTTAGGTTAGGTTAGGTTAGGTTAGGTTAGTTTAGGTTTGGTTTGGTTTCGTTTGGTTTGGTTTGGTTTGGTTTGGTTTGGTTTGGTTTCGTTTGGTTTGGTTTGGTTTGGTTTGCTTTGCTGTGGTTTGGTTTGGTTTGGTTTCGTTTCGTTAGGTTAGGTTAGGTTAGGTTAGGTTAAGTTAAGTTAGGTTAGGTTAGGTTAGGTTAGGTTAGGTTAGGTTAGGTTAGGTTAGGTTGGGTAGGTTTGTTTGGGTTTGGTTTGGTTTGGTTTGGTTTGATTTGGTTTTATTGGGTTAGGTTAGGTTAGGTTTGGGTTGGTTTGGTTTGGTTTGGTTTCGTTTGGTTTGGTTTGGTTTCGATTGGTTTGGTTTGGTTTCGTTTGGTTTGGTTTGGTTTTGTTTGGTATGGTTTGGTTTGGTTTGGTTTGGTTTGGTTTGGTTTGGTTTCGTTAGGTTAGGTTAGGTTGGGTTAGGTTAGGTTAGGTTAGGT
>NW_025727738.1:882500-885000 GCF_021461385.2 Schistocerca piceifrons
GGTTTGGTTGGGTTTGGTTGGGTTGGTTTGGGTTAGGTTAGGTTAGGTTAGGTTAGATTAGGTTAGGTTTGGTATGGTTTGGTTAGGTTTGGTTTGGTTTGGTTTGGTTGGTTTCATTTTTTTTGGTTTGGTTTGGTTTCGTTTGGTTTGGTTTTGTTTAGTTTGGTTTATTTTTTTTGGTTTGGTTTGGTTTGGTTTGGTTTGTTTGGTTTGGTTAGTTTAGGTTAGGTTACGTTGGGTTAAGTTAGGTTAGGTTAGTTTGGGGTAGGTTGGGTTCGGTTGGGTTAGGTTAGGTTAGGTTAGGTTAGGTTAGGTTAGGTTAGGTTCGGTTAGGTTCGGTTTGGTTAGGTTAGGTTAGGTTAGGTTAGGTTAGGTTAGGTAAGGTTAGGTTAGGTTAGGTTTTGTTTGGTTTGGTTTGGTTTGGTTTGGTTTTGTTTTGTTAGGTTAAAATAGGTTAGGTTAGGTTAGGTTTGCTTTGGTTTGGTTTGGTTAGGTGTGGTTAGGTTAGATTATTTTAGGTTAGGTTAGGTTGGGTTAGGTTAGGTTAGGTTAGGTTAGGTTAGGTTAGGTTTGGTTTGGTTTGGTTTGGTTTGGTTTGGTTTGGTTTCGTTTGGTTTGGTTTGGTTTGGTTTGGTTTGGTTTGGTTTGGTTTGGTTTGGTTTGGTTTCGTTAGGTTAGGTTAGGTTAGGTTAGGTTAGGTTAGGTTAGGTTAAGTTAGGTTAGGTTAGGTTGGGTTGGGTAGGTTTGGTTGGGTTTGGTTTGGTTTGGTTTGATTTGGTTTTGTTAGGTTAGGTTAGGTTAGGTTTGGTTTGTTTTGGTTTGGTTTGGTTTGGTTAGGTTTCGTTCGGTTTGGTTTGGTTTGGTTTCGTTTGGCTTGGTTTGGTTTGGTTTGGTTTGGTTTGGTTTGGTTTGGTTTGGTTTGATTTAGTTTGGTTTGGTTTCGTTAGGTTATGTTAGCTTAGGTTAGGTTAGGTTAGGTTAGGTAGGTTAGGTTAGGTTAGGTAGGTTTGGTTAGGTTTGGTTTAGTTTGGTATGGTATGATTTGGTTTTGTTAGGTTAGGTTGGGTTAGGTTAGGTTTGGTTTGGTTTGGTTTGGTTTGGTTTGGTTTGGTTAGATTAGGTAAGGTTAGGTTAGAATAGGTTAGGTTAGGTTAGGTTAGATTAGGTTAGGCTAGGTTAGGTTTGGTTACGTTAGTTTAGGTTGGGTAAGTTTCGTTAGGTTTTGTCTGGTTTGGTATGGTATGATCTGGTTTTGTTACGTTAGATTAGGTTAGGTTACGTTTGGTTTTGTTTGGTTGGTTTGGTTTAGTTTGGTTTGGTTTGGTTTGGTTTGGTTAGGTTTGGTTAGGTTAGGTTAGCTTAGGTTAGTTTAGGTAAGGTCAAATTAGGTTAGGTTAGATTAGGTTAGGTTAGGTTTGGTTTGGTTTGGTTTGGTTTGGTTTGGATTGGTTTGGTTTGGTTAGGTTAGGTTAGGTTAGGTTAAGTTGGGTTAGGTTGGGTTGGGTTGGATTAGGTTAGGTTAGGTTAGGTTACGTTAGGTTCGGTTAGGTTAGGTTCGGTTAAGTTAGGTTAGGTTAGGTTAGGTTAAGTTAGGTTAGGTTAGGTTAGGTTTGGTTTGGTTTGGTTTGGTTTGGTTTGGTTTGGTTAGGTTAGGTTATGTTACGTTAGGTTAGGATAGGTTAGGTTGGGTTAGGTTAGGTTTGGTTTGGTTTGGTTTGGTTTGGTTTGGTTTGGTTTGGTTTAGTCTGGTTTGGTTTGGGTTGTTCACGTTTCGTTAGGTTTGATCTGATTTGGTTATGTTAGGTTAGGTTAGGTTAGGTTAGGTTTGGCTTGGTTTCTTTTGGTTTGGTTTGGTTTGGTTTGGTTAGGTTAGGTAAGGTTAGGTTAGGATAGGTTAGGTTAGGGTAGGTTAGATTAGGTGAGGTTGGGTTAGGATAGGTTAGGTTGGGTTAGGTTAGGTTTGGTTTGGTTTGGTTTGGTTTGGTTTGGTTTGGTTTGGTTTGGTCTGGTTTGGTTTGGGTTGGTCTCGTTTGATTAGGTTCGATCTGATTTCGTTATGTTAGGTTAGGATAGGTTAGGTTAGGTTAGGTTAGGTTTGGTTTGGTTTGGTTTGGTTTGGTTTGGTTTGGTTTGGTTAGGTTAGGTAAGGTTAGGTTAGGTTAGGTTAGGTTAGGGTAGGTTAGATTAGGTTAGTTTGGGTTAGGTTTGGTCAGGTTAGGTTAGGTTAGGTTAGGTTAGGTTTGGTTTGGTTTGGTTTGGTTTGGTTTGGTTTGATTTGGTATGGTTTGGTTTGGTTAGGTTAGGTTAGGTTAGGTTAGGTTAGGTTAGGTGGGTTAGATTAGGTTAGGTTAGGTTAGGTGAGGTAAGGTTAGGTTAGGATAGGTTAGGTTAGGCTAGGTTAGGTTAGGCTTGGCTAGACTATGCTAGAATAGGTTAGGCTAGGCAAGGCTAGGCTATGCTAGGCTAGGATATGTTAGGTTAGTTTAGGTTAGGCTAGGTT
>NW_025727738.1:892500-897500 GCF_021461385.2 Schistocerca piceifrons
TTGGTTAGGTTAGGTTAGGTTAGGTTACTTTAGGCTAGGTTACGTTGGGTTATGTTATTTTAAGATAGTGTTAGGTTAGGTTAGTTTAGGTTGAAAGGTCTCTGTTGGATTCTTTTCATGTTTAATTTCTTAAATCTGTTGTCATTTACGGTATTAATTCCTCTCCTAAATTTAACGTTTCGTTTCTGAAAATATGGGAGGAAAATGGGTAGCCTCGGGCACCTTATGGTCGTTCACGTGTGAGTCTAGTATTTCGAATCCGACGCAAAGCTGACTGTTAATTCCAACGTTAAGGCCTCTTAATGACGATGGAACACACAAGTTGCGTCGCGATTCAATACATCGTCCTCCAGCCGTCTTGTCTCCAAGGGTCTATTGCGTAATTTGGCACCTTATGGTCCTTCTCCTGTGAGTGTAGTACTTCGAATCCGACGCAAAACTGACAGTTAATTGTAACGTTCTGAGCCTCTTAATGATGATGGAACACACAAATTGCGTCGAGATCCAGCACATCGTCCTCCAGCCAACTTGTCTCCAACGGTCGACTGCTGCCTCGGGCACCTTATGGTCGTTCTCCTGTGAGTCTAGTATTTCGAATCGGACGCAAAACTGACCGTTAATTGTAACGTTCAGAGCCTCTTAATGACGATGTAAAACACAAATTACGTCGATATTCAATACATCGTCCTCCAGCCTTCTTGTCTCCAAGGGCCTATTGCTGCATCAAGCACATTATCGTCCTTCTCCTGTGAGTCTAGTTTAAAGAATCCGACGCAAAATTGACAGTTAATTGTAACGTTCAGAGCCTCTTAATAACATGGAACACACAAATTGCGTTGCGATTCAATACATCGTTCTCTACCCCTAATGTCTCCAAGGGACTGTCGCTGTGTCGGTCACCTCGTGGTTGTTCTCCTGTGAGTCTAGTTTTTCGAATCCGACGCAAGACATACAGTTAATTGTATCGTTCCGATCCTGCTAACGACGACGGAACACACAATCTGCGTCGCAATTCAATACATCGTCTTCCAGCCGACTTGTCTCCAACCGTCCATTGCGGTCTCGGGCACCTTATGGTCGTTCTCCTGTGAGTAGGTTAGGTTAGGTTAGGTTAGGTTAGGTTAGGCTAGGCTAGGCTAGGCTATGCTAGGCTAGGCTAGGCTATGCTAGGCTATGCTAGGCTAGGCCAGGCTAGGCTAGGTTTGGCTAGGCGAGGCTAGGCTAGGCTAGGCTATGCTAGGATAGGTTAGGCTAGTTTAGGTTAGGATAGTTTAGGCTCGGTTGGGTTGGGTTTGGTTGGGTTGGGTTGGATTGGGTTGGTTGGGGTTGGGTTGGGTTGGGTTGGGTTGGGTTGGGTTGGGTTGTGTTGTTTTGGGTTGTGTTGGGTTGCGTTTGTTTGGGTTGTGTTGGGTTGGGTTGGGTTGGGTTAGGTTAGGTTAAGTTACGTTAGGTTAGGTTTGGTTAGGTTAGGTTTTGTTAGGTTAGGTTTGGTTAGGTTAGGTTTGGTTAGGTTAGGTTAGGTTAGGTTAGGTTAGGTTACATTAGGTTAGGTTAGGTTAGGTTTGGTTTGGTTTGGTTTGGTATGGTTTGGTTTGGTTTGGTTTGGTTTCGTTTGGTTTGGTTTCGTTTGGTTTGGTTTGGTTTGGTTTGGTTTGGTTTGGTAAGGTTAGGTTAGGTTAGATTAGGTCAGGTTAGGTTAGGTTAGGTTAGGTTAGGTTAGGTTATGTCAGGTTATGTTAGGTTGGGTTAGGTTTGGTTAGGTTTGGTTTGGTCTGGTTTGGTTTGGTTTGGTTTTGTTAGGTTATGTTAGGTTAGTTTAGGTTAGGTTTGGTTTGGTTTGGTTTGGTTTGGTTTGGTTTGGTTAGGTTTGGTTAGGTTAGGTTAGGTTACGTTAGGTTACGTTAGGTTACGTTAGGTTAGGTTAGGTTAGGTTACGTTAGGTTAGGTTAGGTTTGGTTTGGTTTGGTTTGGTTTGGTTTGGTTTGGTTTGGTTTGGTTTTGTTAGGTTAAAGTAGGTTAGGTTAGGTTAGGTTAGGTTGGCTTTGGTTTGGTTTGGTTTGGTTTGGTTTGGTTAGGTTTGGTTAGGTTAAGTTAGGTTCAGTTAGGTTAGGTTAGGTTAGGTTTGGTTAGGTTTTGTTTGGTTTGGATTGGTTTGGTTTGGTTTGATTTGGTTAGGTTAGGTTAGGTTAGGTAAGGTTAGGTTAGGTTAGGTTAGGTTAGGTTTGGTTAGGTGAGGTGAGGTTAGGACAGGTTAGGTTACGTTAGGTTCGGTTCGGTTCGGTTCGGTTCGGATCGATTCGGTTCGGTTCTTTTCGGTTCGGTTCGGTTCGGCTCGGTTCGGTTCGGTTTGGTTCGGTGCGATTAGGTTAGTTTAGGTTAAGTTAGGTTAGGTTAGGTTATCTTAGGTAAGGTTAGGTTAGGTTAGGTTTGGTTTGGTTTGGTTTGGTTTGGTTTGGTTTGGTTAGGTTAGGTTAGGTTAGGTTATTTTAGGTTAGGTTAGGTTAGGTTAGGTTAGGTTGGGTTAGGTTAGGTTTGGTTTTGTGTGGTTTGGTTTGGTTTGGTTTGGTTAGGTTTGGCTTGGTTTGGCCTGGTCTGGTTTGGTTTCTTTTGGTTTGGTCTGAATTGGTTAGGTTTGATCTGGTTTGGTTATATTAATTTAGGTTAGGTTGGTTTAGATTAGGTTTGGTTTGGTTTGGTTTGGTTTGGTTAGGTTAGGTTAGGTTAGGTTAGGATAGGTTAGGTTGGGTTAGGTTAGGTTTGGTTTGGTTTGGTTTGGTTTGGTTTGGTTTGGTTTGGTTAGATTAGGTAAGGTTAGGTTAGAATAGGTTAGGTTAGGTTAGGTTAGATTAGGTTAGGCTAGGTTAGGTTAGGTTACGTTAGTTTAGGTTGGGTAGGTTTCGTTAGGTTTTGTCTGGTTTGGTATGGTATGATCTGGTTTTGTTACGTTAGGTTAGGTTAGGTTACGTTTGGTTTTGTTTGGTTGGTTTGGTTTAGTTTGGTTTGGTTTGGTTTGGTTTGGTTAGGTTTGGTTAGGTTAGGTTAGCTTAGGTTAGTTTAGGTAAGGTCAAATTAGGTTAGGTTAGATTAGGTTAGGTTAGGTTAGGTTTGGTTTGGTTTGGTTTGGTTTGGTTTGGTTTGGTTTGGTTTGGTTAGGTTAGGTTAGGTTAGGTTACGTTAGGTTAGGATAGGTTAGGTTGGGTTAGGTTAGGTTTGGTTTGGTTTGGTTTGGTTGGGTTTGGTTTGGTTTGGTTTGGTCTGGTTTGGTTTGGGTTGTTCACGTTTCGTTAGGTTTGATCTGATTTGGTTATGTTAGGTTAGGTTAGGTTAGGTTAGGTTAGGATTGGTTTGGTTTGGTTTGGTTTGATTTGGTTTGGTTTGGTTTGGTTAGGTTAGGTAAGGTTAGGTTAGGATAGGTTAGGTTAGGGTAGGTTAGATTAGGTGAGGTTGGGTTAGGATAGGTTAAGTTGGGTTAGGTTAGGTTTGGTTTGGTTTGGTTTGGTTTGGTTTGGTTTGGTTTGGTTTGGTCTGGTTTGGTTTGGGTTGGTCTCGTTTGATTAGGTTTGATCTGATTTCGTTATGTTAGGTTAGGATAGGTTAGGTTAGGTTAGGTTAGGTTTGGTTTGGTTTGGTTTGGTTTGGTTTGGTTTGGTTTGGTTAGGTTAGGTAAGGTTAGGTTAGGTTAGGTTAGGTTAGGGTAGGTTAGATTAGGTTAGGTTGGGTTAGGTTTGGTCAGGTTAGGTTAGGTTAGGTTAGGTTAGGTTTGGTTTGGTTTGGTTTGGTTTGGTTTGGTTTGGTTTGATTTGGTATGGTTTGGTTTGGTTAGGTTAGGTTAGGTTAGGTTAGGTTAGGTGGGTTAGATTAGGTTAGGTTAGGTTAGGTGAGGTAAGGTTAGGTTAGGATAGGTTAGGTTAGGCTAGGTTAGGTTAGGCTAGGCTAGACTATGCTAGGCTAGGTTAGGCTAGGCAAGGCTAGGCTATGCTAGGCTAGGATAGGTTAGGTTAGTTTAGGTTAGGCTAGGTTAGGCTCGGTTGAGTAGAGTTGGGTTGGGTTGGGTTGGGTTTTGTTGGGTTGGTTTGGGTTTGGTTGGGTTGTGTTGGGTTGGGTTGTGCTGGGTTGGGTTGTGTTTTGTTGGGTTGTGTTGGGTTGGGTTGTGTTGGGTTGCGTTTGCTTGAGCTCTGTTGGGTTGTGTTGGGTTGGGTTGGGTTAGGTTAGGTTAGGTTACACTAGGTTAGGTTTGATTAAATTAGGTTAGATTAGGTTAGGTTTGGTTAGGTTAGCTTAGGTTAGGTTAGGTTAAGTTAGATTAGGTTAGGTTAGGTTAAGTTAGGTTAGGTTATGTCAGGTTAGGTTAGGTTGGGTTAGGTTTGGTTAGGTTTGGTTTGGTTTGGTTTTGTTAAGTTAGGTTAGGTTAGGTTAGGTTAGGTTAGGTTTGGTTTGGTTTGGTTTGGTTTGGTTTGGTTTGGTTAGGTTACATTAGGTTAGGTTAGGTTCGGTTCGGTTCGGTTCGGTTCGGTTTGGTTCGGTTCGGTTCGGTTCCGTTCCGTTCGGTTCCGTTCGTTTCGGTTCGTTTCGGTTTGGTTCGGTTCGGTTAGGTAAGTTTAGGTTAGGTTAGGTTAGGTTAGGTTATGTTAGATTAGGTTAGGTTAGGTTAGGTTAGGTTTGGTTTGGTTTGGTTTGGTTTGGCTTGGTTTGGTTTGGTTAGGTTTGGCTTGGTTTGGTCAGGTCTGGTTTGGTTTGGTTTGGTCTGGTTTGGTTGGTTTAATCTGGTTTGGTTATGTTAGGTTAAGTTATGTTAGTTTGGGTTAGGTTTGGTTTGGTTTGGTTTGGTTTCGTTTCGTTTGGATTGGTTTGGTTTCGTTTGGTTTGGTTTGGTTTCGTTTGGTTTGGTTTGGTTTGGATTGGTTTGGTTTGGTTTGGTTTGGTTTGGTTTCGTTAGGTTAGGGTAGGTTAGGTTAGGTTAGGTTAGGTTAGGTTAGGTTAGGTTAGGTTAGATTAGGTTA
>NW_025727738.1:927500-930000 GCF_021461385.2 Schistocerca piceifrons
TTGTATTATGCCCACCCTGCTAACGACGATGGAACACACAAATTGCGTCGCGATTCAATACATCGTCCTCCAACCGACTTGTCACCAAGGGTCTATTTTGCGGCCTCGGTCACCTTATGGACGTCCTCCTGTGAGTCTAGTATTTCGAATCGGACGCAAAACTGACCGTTAATTGTAACGCTCAGAGCCTCTCAATGACGATGGAAAACACAAATTACGTCGAGATTCAATACATCGTCGTCCAGCCTACTTGTCTCCAAGGGCCTATTGCTGCATCAAGCACCTTATCGTCCTTCTCCTGTGAGTCTAGTTCAAAGAATCCGACGCAAAATTGACAGTTAATTGTAACGTTCAGAGCCTCTTAATAACGATGGAACACACAAATTGCGTTGCGATTCAATAAATCGTTCTCTAGCCCTAATGTCTCCAAGGGCCTATCGCTGTGTCGGTCACTTTACGGTTGTTCTCCTGTGAGTCTAGTTTTTCGAATCCGACGCAAGACTTACAGTTAATTGTATCGTTCCGACCCTGCTAACGACGACGGAACTCACAAACTGCGTCGCGATTCAATACATCGTCCTCCAGCCGAATTGTCTCCAAGCGTCTATTGCGGTCTTGGGCACCTTATGGTCGTTCTCCTGTGAGTAGGTTAGGTTAGGTTAGGTTAGGTTAGGTTAGGCTAGGCTAGGATAGGCTAGGCTAGGCTAGGCTAGCCTAGGCTAGGCGATGCTAGGCTAGGATAGGTTAGGCTAGTTTAGGTAAGGATAGGTTAGGCTCAGTTGGGTTGGGTTGGGTTGGGTTGGGTTGGATTGGGTTGGTTGGGGTTGGGTTGGGTTGGGTTGGGTTGGGTTGGGTTTCGTTGGGTTGGGTTGGGTTGGGTTGGGTTGTGTTGGGTTGGGTTGGGTTGGATTGTGTTGGGTTGCATTTGGTTGGGTTGGGTTGTGTTGGGTTGGGTTGGGTTAGGTTAAGTTACGTTAGGTTAGGTTTGGTTAGGTTATGTTTTGTTAGGTTAGGTTTGGTTAGGTTAGCTTTGGTTAAGTTAGGTTAGGTTAGGTTAGGTTCATTTACTT
Source organism: Schistocerca piceifrons (assembly GCF_021461385.2). Taxonomy (NCBI): domain Eukaryota; kingdom Metazoa; phylum Arthropoda; class Insecta; order Orthoptera; family Acrididae; genus Schistocerca; species Schistocerca piceifrons. Next base: position 928,571 of record NW_025727738.1, read on the forward strand.
TAGGTTAGGTTAAGTTAGGTTAGGTTAGGTTAGGTTTGGTTTGGTTTGGTTTGGTTTGGTTTGATTTGGTTGCGTTTGGATTGGTTTGGTTTGGTTTGGTTTGGTTTGGTTTGGTAAGGTTATGATAGGTTAGGTTGGGTTAGGTTAGGTTAGGTTAGGTTAGGTTAGGGTATGTTAGGTTATGCCTGGTTAGGTTAGGTTGGGTTAGGTTTGGTTAGGTTTGGTTTGGTTTGGTTTTGTTAGGTTAGGTTAGGTTAGGTTAGGTGTGGTTTGGTTTCGTTTGGTTTGGTTTCGTTAGGTTTGGTTAGGTTTGGTTAGGTTAGGATAGGTTAGGTTAGGTTACGTTGGGTTAGGTTGGGTTGGGTTGGGTTAGGTTAGGTTAGGTTAGGTTAGGTTAGGTTAGGTTAGATTAGGTTAGCTTTGGTTTGGTTTGGTTTGGTTTGGTTTCGTTTGGTTTGGTTTGGTTTGGTTTCGTTTGGTTTGGTTTGGTGTCCTTTGGTTTGGTTTCGTTTGGTTTGGTTTGGTTTGGTTTGGTTTAGTTTGGTATCGTTTGGTCCATTTTGGTTTTGTTTGGTTAGGTTAGGATAGGTTAGGGTAGGTTAGGTTAGGTTAGGTTAGGTTAGGTTACGTGAGGTTAGGTTTGGTTTGGTTCGGTTTGGTATTGTTTTGTTAGGTTAAAATAGGTTAGGTTAGGTTAGGTTAGGTTTGCTTTGATTTGGTTTGGTTTGGTTTGGTTTGGTTTGGTTTGGTTTAATTTGGTTAGGTTTGGTTAGGTTAGGTTAGGTTCAGTTAGGTTAGGTTAGGTTAGGTTAGGTTTTGTTTGGTTTGGTTTGGTTTGGTTTGGTTTGGTTTGGTTAGGTTTGGTTAGGTTAGGTAAGGCTAGGTTACGTTAGGTTAGGTTAGGTTAGGTTAGGTGAGGTGAAGTTAGGACAGGTTAGGTTAGGTTAGGTTACGGTAGGTTTGGTTACGATAGTTAAGGTTAGGTAAGATTATGTTAGGTTAGGTTACGTTAGGTTAGGTTGGGTTGGGTTAGGTTTAATTAGCTTTGTTTAGGTTTGGTTAGGTTTGGTTTGGTTTGGTTAGGTTGGGTTAGGTTTGGTTTGGTTTGGTTTTGTTAGGATATGTTAGGATAGGTTTGGTTTGGTATGGTTAGGTTTGGTTAGGTTAGGTTAGGTAAGGTTAGGTTTGGTTTGCTTAGGTTAGGTTAAGTTAGGTTAGGTTAGGTTTCGTTTGGATTGGTTTGGTTTGGTTTGGTTTGGTTTGGTTTGGTTTGGTTTGGTTTTGTTAGGTTATGTTAGGTCAGGTCATGTTAGGTCAGGTTTGGTTTGGTTTGGTTTGGTTTGGTTTAGTTTCGTTTTGTTTGGTTTGGTTTCGTATGGTTTGGTTTGGTTTGGTTTGGTTTGGTTTGGTTTGGTTTCGTTTTGTTTGGT
>NW_025727738.1:942500-947500 GCF_021461385.2 Schistocerca piceifrons
TTGGTTTGGTTTGGTTTGGTTTGGTTAGGTTAGGTTAGGTTAGGTTACGTTATGTTAGGTTAGGTTAGGTTAGGTTAGGTTTGGTTTGGTTTGGTTTGGTTTGGTTTCGTTTCGTTTGGTATGGTTCGGTTTGGTTTGGTTTGGTTTGGTTTGGTTTCGTTAGGTTAGGTTTGGTTAGGTTAGGTTAGGTTAGGTTAGGTTATGTTAGGTTTGGTTAGGTTGGGTAGGTTTTGTTAGGTTTGGTTTGGTTTGGTATGGTACGATTTGGTTTTGTTAGGTTAGGTTAGGTTTGGTTTGGTTTGGTTGGTTTGGTTTGGTTCGGTTTGGTTTGGTTTGGTTAGGTTTGGTTTGGTTTGGTTAGGTTTGAGTAGGTTAGGTTAGGTTAGGTTAGGTTAGCTTATGTTAGGTTAGGTTAGGTTAGGTTAGCTTAGGTTAGGTTAGGTTTGGTTTGGGTTGGTTTGGTTTGGTCTGGTTTGGTTTGGTTTGGTTTGATTTGGTTTGGTTTGGTTTGGTTTGGTTAGTTTAGGTTAGGTTAGGTTAGGTTAGGGTGGGTTAGATTAGGTTAGGTTAGGTGAGGTAAGGTTAGGTTAGGTTAGGTTAGGTTAGGTTAGGCTAGGTTAGGTTAGGCTAGGCTAGGCTATGCTAGGCTAGGTTAGGCTAGGCTAGGCTAGGCTATGGTAGGCTAGGATAGGGTAGGCTAGTATAGTTTAGGCTAGGTTTGGCTCGGTTCAGTTGGTTTGGGTTGGGTTGGGTTGGGTTGGGTTGGTTTGGGTTGGTTTGCGTTGGGTTGGGTTGCGTTGGGTTGGGTTGTGTTGTGTTGGGTTGTGTTTTGTTGGGTTGCGTTGGTTTGGGTTGTGTTGGGTTGCGTTTGCTTGGGTTGTGTTGGGTTGGGTTGGGTTGGGTTAGGTTAGGTTAGGTTACATTAGGTTAGGGTTGATTAAATTAGGTTATGTTAGGTTAGGTTTGGTTAGGTTAGGTTAGGTTAGGTTAGGTTAGATTAGGTTAGGTTAGGTTAAGTTAGGTTAGGTTATGTCAGGTTAGGTTAGGTTGGGTTAGGTCTGGTTAGGTTTTGTTTGGTTTGGTTTGGTTTGGTATTGCTAGGTTAGGTTAGGTTAGGTTTGGTTTGGTTTGGTTAGGTTTTGTTGAATTATGTTAGGTTAGGTTAGATTAGGTTAGGTTAGGTTAGGTTAGGTTGGGTTAGGTTAGGATAGGTTAGGTTAGGTTGGGTTAGGTTAGGTTGGGTTTGGTTGGGTTGGTTTGGGTTAGGTCAGGTTGGGTTAGGTTAGGTTAGGTTAGATTAGGTTAGGTTTGGTTTGGTTTTGTTTGGTTTGGTTTTGTCTGGTTTCGTATGGTGTGGTTCTGTTTGGTTTGGTTAGGTTAGGTTAGGTTAGGTTGGGTTAGGTTAGGTTAGGTTAGGTTGGGTTTGGTTGGGTTGGTTTGGGTTAGGTAAGGTTGGGTTAGGTTAGGTTAGGTTAGATTAGGTTAGGTTTGGTTTGGTTTGGTTTGGTTTGGTTTCGTTTGGTTTAGTTTGGTTGGTTTCGTTTGGTTTGGTTTGGTTTGGTTTCGTTTGGTTTGGTTTCGTTTAGTTTGGTTTATTTTGGTTTGGTTTGGTTTGGTTTGGTTTGGTTTGGTTAGGTTGGGTTAGGTTAGGTTAGGTTAATTTGGGTTAGATTGGTTTGGGTTGGGTTAGGTTACTATAGGTTAGGTTAGGTTAGGTTAGGTTCGGTTCGGTTCGGTTAGGTTCGGTTAGGTTAGGTTAGGTTAGGTTAGGTTAGGTTAGGTTAGGTTTTGTTTGGTTTGGTTTGGTTTTGTTTGGTTTTGTTTTGTTAGGTTAAAATAGGTTAGGTTAGGTTACGTTAGGTTTGCTTTGGTTTGGTTTGGTTCGGTTTGGTTTGGTTTGGTTAGGTGTGGTTAGGTTAGGTTAGGTTAAGTTAGGTTAGGTTAGGTTAGGTTAGGTTAGGTTAGGTATGGTTTGGTTTGGTTTGGTTTGGTTTTTTTTGGTTTGGTTAGGTTTGGTTTGGTTTCGTTTCGTTTGGTTTGGTTTGGTTTGCATTGGTTTGGTTTGAATTGGTTTGGTTTGGTTTGGTTTTCTTTAGGTTAGGTTAGGTTAGGTTAGGTTAGGTTAGGTTAGGTTAGGTTATGTTGGGTTAGGTTAGGTTAGGTTAGGTTGGGTGGGTTTGTTTGGGTTTGGTTTGGTTTGGTTTGGTTTGATTTGGTTTTATTAGGTTAGGTTAGGTTAGGTTTGGTTTGGTTTGGTTTGGTTTGGTTTGGTTTGGTTTCGTTTGGTTTGGATTGGTTTCGTTTGGTTTGGTTTGGTTTGGTTTGGTATGGTTTGGTTTGGTTTGGTTTGGTTTGGTTTGGTTTGGTTTGGTGTGGTTTGGTTTCGTTAGGTTAGGTTAGGTTAGGTTAGGTTAGGTTAGGTTAGGTTGGGTAGGGTTGGTTAGGTTTGGTTTAGTTCGGTATGTTATGATTTGGAATTGTTAGGTTAGGTTAGGTTAGGTTAGGTTTGGTTTGGTTTCGTTGGTTTGGTTTGGTTTGGTTTGGTTTGGTTTGGTTTGGTTTGGTTAGGTTAGGTTAGGTTAGGTTAGATTAGGATAGGTTAGGTTAGGTTACGTTAGGTGAGGTGAGATGAGGTTAGGTTAGGGTAGGTTAGGTTAGGTTAGGTTCGGATCGGTTCGGTTCGGTTCGTTTCGGTTCGGTTCGGTTCCGTTCCGTTCGGTTCCGCTCGGTTCGGTTCGGTTCGGTTTGGTTCGATTCGGTTAGGTTAATTTAGGATAGGTTAGGTTACGTTAGGATAGGTTGTGTTAGGTTAGGTTAGGTTAGGTTAGGTTTGGTTTGGTTTGATTTGGTTTGGTTTGGTAAGGTTAGGTTAGGTTAGGTTAGGTTAGGTTAGGTTAGGTTAGGTTAGGTTAGGTTTGGTTTCGTTTGGTTTGGTATGGTTTGGCTTGGTTTGGTTTGGTTAGGTTTGGCTTGGTTTGGTCTGGTCTGGTTTGGTTGCTTTTGGGTTGGTCTGGTTTGGTTAGGTTTGATGTGGTTTGGTTATGTTAGGTTCGGTTGGGTTAGTTTAGGTTAGGTTTGACGTGGTTTGGTTTGGTTTGGTTTGGTTTGGTTTGCTTAGGTTAGGTTAGGTTAGGTTAGGTTAGGTTAGGTTAGGTTAGGTTAGGTTAGGTTAGGTTTGGTTTGGTTTGGTTTTGTTTGGTTTTGTTTGGTTTCGTTTGGTTTGTTTTGGTTTGGTTTGGTTTGGTTTGGTTAGGTTAGGTTAGGTTAGGTTTGGTTAGGTTTTGTTTGGTTTGATTTGGTTTGGTTTTGTTTTGTTTTGTTAGGTTAAAATAGTTTAGGTTAGGTTAGGTTTGCTTTGGTTTGGTTTGGTTTGGTTTCGTTTGGTTAGGTTAGGTTAGGTTAAGTTAGGTAAGGTTAGGTTAGGTTAGGTTAGGTTAGGTTAGGTTAGGTTAGGCTAGGTTTGGTTTGGTTTCGTTTGGTTTGGTTTGGTTTGGTTTAGTTTGGTTTGGTTTGGTTTGGTTTGGTTTGGTTTGGTTTGGTTTGGTTTGGTTTGGTTTGGTTTGGTTTGGTTTGGTTTGGTTAGGTTAGGTTAGTTTAGGTTAGGTTAGGTTGGGTAGGTTTGGTTAGGTTTGGTTTGGTTAGGTATGGTATGATTTGGTTTTGTTAGGTTAGGTTAGGTTAGGTTTGGTTTGGTGGGTTTGGTTAGGTTTGGTTTGGTTTGGTTTGGTTGGGTTTGGTTAGGTAAGGTTAGGTTAGGTTACTTTAGGTTAGGTTAGGTTACATTAGGTTAGATTAGGTTAGGTTAGCATTGGTTCGGTTCGGTTAGGTTAGGTTAGGTTACATTAGGTTAGATTAGGTTAGGTTAGGATTGGTTCTGTTCGGTTAGGTTAGGTTAGGTTAGGTTAGGTTAGGTTAGGATAGGTTAGGTTAGGTTAGGTTAGGTTTTGTTTGGTTTGGTTTGGTTTTGTTTTGTTACGTTAAAATAGGTTAGGTTTGCTTTGGTTTGGTTTGGTTGGCTTGGTTTGGTTTGGTTTGGTTTCGTTAGGTTTGGTTAGGTTTGGGTAGGTTAGGTTAGGTTAGGTTAGGTTAGATTAGGTTAGGTTAGGTTAGGTTAGGTCAAGTTAGGTTAGGTTAGGTTAGGTTTGGTTTGGGTTGGTTTGGTTTGGTCTGGTTTGCTTTGGTTTGGTTTGATTTGGTTTGGTTTGGTTTGGTTTGGTTTGGTTAGGTTAGGTTAGATTAGGTTAGGTTAGGTTGGGTTAGATTAGGTTATGTTAGGTTAGGTGAGGTAAATTTAGGTTAGGTTAGGCTAGGTTAGGTTAGGCTAGGCTAGGCTATTCTAGGCTAGGTTAGGCTAGGCTAGGCTAGGCTATGCTAGGCTAGGATAGCTTAGGCTTGTTTAGTTTAGGTTAGGTTAGGCTCGGTTGAGTTGGGTTGGGTTGGGTTGGGTTGGTTGGTTTGGGTTGGGTTGGGTTGCGTTGGGTTGGGTTGTGTTGGGTTGGGTTGTGTTTTGTTGGGTTGTGTTGGGTTGGGTTATGTTGGGTCTCGTTTGCTTGGGTTGTGTTGGGTTGTGTTGGGTTGGGTTAGGTTAGGTTAGGTTACATTAGGTTAGGGTTGATTAAATTAGGTTAGGTTAGGTTAGGTTTGGTTAGGTTAGGTTAGGTTTGGTTTGGTTTGGTTTGGTTTGGTATTGTTAGGTTAGGTTAGGTTAGGTTAGGTTAGGTTTGATTTGGTTTGGTTTGGTTTGGTTTGGTCTGGTTTCGTATGGTTTGGTTTGGTTTGGTTTCGTTTGGTTAGGTTAGATTAGGTTTGGTTAGGTTAGGTTAGGTTAGGTTAGGTTAGGTTGGGTTTGGTAGGGTTGGTTTGGGTTAGGTTAGGTTAGGTTAGGTTAGATTAGGTTAGGTTTGGATTGGTTTGGTTTGGTTTGGTTGGTTTCGTTTTTTTGGTTTGGTTTGGTTTCGTTTGGTTTGGTTTCGTTAAGTTTGGTTTATTTTTTTTGGTTT
>NW_025727738.1:955000-957500 GCF_021461385.2 Schistocerca piceifrons
CCGTTCTGTTCCGCTCGGTTCGGTTCGGTTCGGTTTGGTTCGATTCGGTTAGGTTAGTTTAGGATAGGTTAGGTTACGTTAGGTTAGGTTATGTTAGGTTAGGTTAGGTTAGGTTAGGTTTGGTTTGGTTTGATTTGGTTTGGTTTGGTAAGGTTAGGTTAGGTTAGCTTAGGTTAGGTTAGGTTAGGTTAGGTTAGGTTAGGTTTGGTTTCGTTTGGTTTGGTTTGGTTTGGTTTGGTTTGGTTTGGTTAGGTTTGGCTTGGTTTGGTTTGGTTTGGTTTGGTTTGGTTTGGTTTGGTTTGGTTAGGTTAGGTTAGGTTAGGTTAGTTTAGGTTAGGTTAGGTTGGGTAGGTTTGGTTAGGTTTGGTTTGGTTTGGTATGGTATGATTTGGTTTTGTTAGGTTAGGTTAGGTTAGGTTTGGTTTGGTGGGTTTGGTTAGGTTTGGTTTGGTTTGGTTTGGTTTGGTTGGATTTGGTTAGGTTAGGTTAGGTTAGGTTACTTTAGGTTAGGTTAGGTTACATTAGGTTAGATTAGGTTTGGTTAGGATTGGTTCGGTTCGGTTAGGTTAGGTTAGGTTAGGTTAGGTTAGGTTAGGATAGGTTAGGTTAGGTTTTGTTTGGTTTGGTTTGGTTTTGTTTTGTTACGTTAAAATAGGTTAGGTTAGGTTTGCTTTGGTTTGGTTTGGTTGGTTTGGTTTGGTTTGGTTTCGTTAGGTTTGGTTAGGTTTGGGTAGGTTAGGTTAGGTTAGGTTAGGTTAGATTAGGTTAGGTTAGGTTAGGTTAGGTCAAGTTAGGTTAGGTTAGGTTAGGTTTGGTTTGGGTTGGTTTGGTTTGGTCTGGTTTGCTTTGGTTTGGTTTGATTTGGTTTGGTTTGGTTTGGTGTGGTTTGGTTAGGTTAGGTTAGATTAGGTTAGGTTAGGTAAATTTAGTTTAGGTTAGGTTAGGTTAGGCTAGGTTAGGTTAGGATAGGCTAGGCTATTCTAGGCTAGGTTAGGCTAGGCTAGGCTAGGCTATGCTAGGCTAGGATAGCTTAGGCTTGTTTAGTTTAGGTTAGGTTGGGCTCGGTTGAGTTGCGTTGGGTTGGGTTGGGTTGGTTGGTTTGGGTTGGGTTGGGTTGCGTTGGGTTGGGTTGTGTTGGGTTGGTTTGTGTTTTGTTGGGTTGTGTTGGGTTGGGTTAGGTTGGGTCTCGTTTGCTTGGGTTGTGTTGGGTTGTGTTGGGTTGGGTTAGGTTAGGTTAGGTTACATTAAGTTAGGGTTGATTAAATTAGGTTAGGTTAGGTTAGGTTTGGTTAGGTTAGGTTAGGTTTGGTTTGGTTTGGTTTGGTTTGGTATTGTTAGGTTAGGTTAGGTTTGGTTAGGTTAGGTTTGGTTTGGTTTGGTTTGGTTTGGTTTGGTCTGGTTTCGTATGGTTTGGTTTGGTTTGGTTTGGTTTGGTTAGGTTAGATTAGGTTTGGTTAGGTTAGGTTAGGTTAGGTTAGATTAGGTTGGGTTTGGTTGGGTTGGTTTGGGTTAGGTTAGGTTAGGTTAGGTTAGGTTAGATTAGGATAGGTTTGGATTGGTTTGGTTTGGTTTGGTTGGTTTCGTTTTTTTTGGTTTGGTTTGGTGTCGTTTGGTTTGGTTTCGTTAAGTTTGGTTTATTTTTTTTGGTTTGGTTTGGTTTGGTTTGGTTTGGTTTGGTTAGGTTAGGTTAGGTTAGGTTGGGTTATGTTAGGTTAGGTTAGTTTGGGTTAGGTTGGGTTGGGTTGGGTTAGGTTAGGTTGAGTTTGGTTAGGTTAGGTCAGGTTAGGTTCGGTTAGGTTCGGTTCGGTTAGGTTAGGTTAGGTTAGGTTAGATTAGGTTAGGTTAGGTTTTGTTTGGTTTGGTTTGTTTTGTTATGTTAAAATAGGTTAGGTTAGGTTAGGTTTGCTTTGGTTTGGTTTGGTTTGGTTTGGTTTGGTTTGGTTTGGTTAGGTGTGGTTAGGTTAGGTTGGGTTAGGTTAGGTTAGCTTAGTTAAGTTAGGTTAGGTTTTGTTTGGTTTTGTTTGGTTTGGTTTGGTTTGGTTTCGTTTGGTTAGGTTAGGTTAGGTTAGGTTTGGTTAGGTTAAATTAGGTGAGGTGAGGTTAAGTTAGGTTAGGTTAGGTTAGGTTCGGTTCGGTTCCGTTCGGTTCGGTTCCGTTCGGTTCGGTTCATTTCCGTTCCGTTCAGTTTCGTTCGGTTCGGTTCGGTTCAGTTTGGTTCGGTTCGGTTAGGTTAGTTTAGGTTAGGTTAGGTTAGGTTAGGTTATGTTAAGTTAGGTTAGGTTAGGTTTGGTTTGGTTTGGTTTGGTTTGTATTGGTTAGGTTAGGTTAGGTTAGGTTAGGTTGGGTTAGGTTAAGTTAGCTTAGGTTAGGTTAGGTTAGGTTAGGTTTGGTTTGGTTTGGTTTGGTTTAGTTTGGCTTGGTTTTGTTTGGTTAGGTTTGGCTTGGTTTGGTCTGGTCTGGTTTGATTTGTTTTGGTTTGGTTAGGTTTGTTTTGGTTTGG
>NW_025727738.1:962500-965000 GCF_021461385.2 Schistocerca piceifrons
TTGGTTTGGTTAGGTTAGGTTAGGTTAGGTTAGGTTAGGTTAAATTAGGTGAGGTGAGGTTAAATTAGGTTAGGTTAGGTTAGGTTCGGTTCGGTTCGGTTCGGTTCCGTTCGGTGCGGTTCGGTTCATTTCCGTTCCGTTCGGTTTCGTTCGGTTCGGTTCGGTTCAGTTTGGTTCGGTTCAGTTAGGTTAGTTTAGGTTAGGTTATGTTAGGTTAGGTTATGTTAAGTTAGGTTAGGTTAGGTTTGGTTTGGTTTGGTTTGGTTTGTATTGGTTAGGTTAGGTTAGGTTAGGTTGGGTTAGGTTAGGTTAGCTTAGGTTAGGTTAGGTTAGGTTAGGTTTGGTTTGGTTTGGTTTGGTTTGGTTTGGCTTGGTTTTGTTTGGTTAGGTTTGGCTTGGTTTTGTCTGGTCTGGTTTGATTTGTTTTGGTATGGTCTGGTTTGGTTAGGTTTGATCTGGTTTGGTTATGTTAGGTTAGTTTAGGTTAGGTTTGGTTTGGTTTGGGTTGGTTTGGTTTGGTTTGGTTTGGTTCGGTTTGGTTAGGTTCGGTTTGGTTAGGTTAGGTTAGGTTACGTTAGGTTACGTTTGGTTAGGTTAGGTTACGTTAGGTTTGGTTTGGTTTGGTTTGGTTTGGTTTGGTTTGGTTTGGTTTGGTTTCGTTTGGTTTCGTTTGGTTTCGTTTGGTTTGGTTTGGTTTCGTTTGGTTTGGTTTGTTTTGGTTTGAATTGGTTTGGTTTGGTTTGGTTTGGTTCGGTTTGGTTTGGTTTGGTTTGGTTTGGTTTGGTTTTGTTAGGTTAGGTTAGGTTAGGTTAGGTTTGATTTTGTTTGGTTTGGTTTGGTTTTGTTTGGTTTTGTTTTGTTAGGTTAAAATAGGTTAGGTTAGGTTCGGTAGGGTTTGCTTTGGTTTGGTTTGGTTTGGTTTGGTTAGGTGTGGTTAGGTTAGGTTAGGTTAGGTTAGGTTAGGTTAGGTTAGGTTAGGTTAGGTTTGGTTTGGTTTCGTTTGGTTTGGTTTGGTTTGGTTTAGTTTGGTTTGGTTTCGTTAGGTTAGGTTAGGTTAGGTTAGGTTAGGTTAGGTTGGGTAGGATTGGTTTGGTTTGGTTTAGTTTGGTATGGTATGATTTGGTTTTGTTAGGTTCGGTTAGGTTAGGTTAGGTTAGGTTTGGTTTGGTTTCGTTGGTTTGGTTTGGTTTGGTTTGGTTTGCTTAGGTTTGGTTAGGTTAGTTTAGGTTAGGTTACTTTAGGTTAGGTTAGTTTAGCTTAGGTTAGGTTAGGTTAGGTTAGGTTAGGTTAGGTTAGGTTAGATTAGTTTAGGTTAGGTTAAGTTTGGTTTGGGTTTGGTTTGGTTTGGTTGGTTTGGTTTGGTCTGGTTTTGTTTGGTTTGGTTTGATTTGGTTTGGTTTGGTTTGGTTTGGTTAGGTTAGGTTAGGTTAGGTTAGGTTAGGGTGGGTTAAATTAGGTTAGGTTAGGTGAGGTAAGGTTAGGTTAGGTTAGGTTAGGTTAGGTTAGGCTAGGTTAGGTTAGGCTAGGCTAGGCTATGCTAGGCTAGGTTAGGCTAGGCTAGGCTAGGCTATGGTAGGCTAGGATAGGGTAGGCTTGTTTAGTTTAGGCTAGGTTTGGCTCGGTTCAGTTGGTTTGGGTTGGGTTGGGTTGGGTTGGGTTGGGTTGGGTTGGTTTGGGTTGGGTTGGGTTGGTTTGGGTTGGGTTGGGTTGCGTTGGGTTGGGTTGTGTTTTGTTGGGTTGCGTTGTGTTGGGTTGTGTTGGGTTGCGTTTGCATGGGTTGTGTTGGGTTGGGTTGGGTTGGGTTAGGTTAGGTTAGGTTACATTAGGTTAGGGTTGATTAAATTAGGTTAGGTTAGGTTAGGTTTGGTTAGGTTAGGTTAGGTTAGGTTAGGTTAGGTTAGATTAGGTTAGGTTAGGTTAAGTTAGGTTAGGTTATGTCAGGTTAGGTTAGGTTGGGTTAGGTTTGGTTAGGTTTGGTTTGGTTTGGTTTGGTTTGGTATTGCTAGGTTAGGTTAGGTTAGGTTTGGTTTGGTTTGGTTTGGTTTGGTTAGGTTTTGTTGAATTATGTTAGGTTAGGTTAGATTAGGTTAGGTTAGGTTAGGTTAGGTTGGGTTAGGTTAGGATAGGCAAGGTTAGGTTAGGTTGGGTTAGGTTAGGTTGGGTTTGATTGGGTTGGTTTGGGTTAGGTGAGGTTGGGTTAGGTTAGGTTAGGTTAGATTAGGTTAGGTTTGGTTTGGTTTTGTTTGGTTTGGTTTTGTCTGGTTTGGTTAGGTGTGGTTAGGTTAGGTTAGGTTAAGTTAGGTTAGGTTAGGTTAGGTTAGGTTAGGTTAGGTATGGTTTGGTTTGGTTTGGTTTGGTTTGGTTTGGTTTGGTTTGGTTTTTTTTGGTTTGGTTTGGTTTGGTTTGGTTTCGTTTCGTTTGGTTTGGTTTGGTTTGCTTTGGTTTGGTTTGGTTTGGTTTGGTTTGAATTGGTTTGGTTTGGTTTGGTTTTCTTTAGGTT
>NW_025727738.1:1007500-1010000 GCF_021461385.2 Schistocerca piceifrons
AGGTTAGATTAGGTTAGTTTAGGTTAGGTTAGGTTGGGTTAGGTTAGGATAGGTTAGGTTAGGTTAGGTTGGGTTATGCTAGGTTGGGTTTGGTTGGGTTGGTTTGGGTTAGGTTAGGTTGGGTTAGGTTAGGTTAGGTTAGATTAGGTTAGGTTTGGTTTGGTTTTGTTTGGTTTGGTTTTGTCTGGTTTCGTATGGTGTGGTTCTGTTTGGTTTGGTTAGGTTAGGTTAGGTTAGGTTAGGTTAGGTTAGGTTAGGTTAGGTTGGGTTTGGTTGGGTTGGTTTGGGTTAGGTTAGGTTGGGTTAGGTTAGGTTAGGTTAGATTAGGTTAGGTTTGGTTTGGTTTTTATTTGGTTTGGTTTCGTTTGGTTTAGTTTTGTTGGTTTCGTTTGGTTTGGTTTGGTTTGGTTTCGTTTGGTTTGGTTTCGTTTAGTTTGGTTTATTTTGGTTTGGTTTGGTTTGGTTTGGTTTGGTTTGGTTTGGTTTGGTTTGGTTTGGTTTGGTTTCGTTAGGTTAGGTTAGGTTAGGTTAGGTTAGGTTAGGTTAGGTTAGGTTAGGTTAGGTTAGGTTTTGTTTGGTTTGGTTTGGTTTTGTTTGGTTTTGTTTTGTTAGGTTAAAATAGGTTAGGTTATGTTAGGTTAGGTTTGCTTTGGTTTGGTTTGGTTTGGTTTGGTTTGGTTTGGTTAGGTGTGGTTAGGTTAGGTTAGGTTAAGTTAGGTTAGGTTAGGTTAGGTTAGGTTAGGTTAGGTATGGTTTGGTTTGGTTTGGTTTGGTTAGGTTTGGTTTGGTTTTTTTGGTTTGGTTTGGTTTGGTTTGGTTTCGTTTCGTTTGGTTTGGTTTGGTTTGCTTTGGTTTGGTTTGGTTTGGTTTGGTTTGAATTGGTTTGGTTTGGTTTGGTTTTCTTTAGGTTAGGTTAGGTTAGGTTAGGTTAGGTTATGTTGGGTTAGGTTAGGTTAGGTTAGGTTGGGTGGGTTTGTTTGGGTTTGGTTTGGTTTGGTTTGGTTTGATTTGGTTTTATTAGGTTAGGTTAGGTTAGGTTTGGTTTGGTTTGGTTTGGTTTGGTTTCGTTTGGTTTGGTTTGGTTTCGTTTGGTTTGGTTTGGTTTCGTTTGGTTTGGTTTGGTTTGGTTTGGTATGGTTTGGTTTGGTTTGGTTTGGTTTGGTTTGGTTTGGTTTGGTTTGGTTTGGTTTCGTTAGGTTAGGTTAGGTTAGGTTAGGTTAGGTTAGGTTTTGTAGGGTTGGTTAGGTTTGGTTTAGTTTGGTATGGTATGATTTGGTTTTGTTAGGTTAGGTTAGGTTAGGTTAGGTTTGGTTTGGTTTCGTTGGTTTGGTTTGGTTTGGTTTGGTTTGGTTTGGTTTGGTTTGGTTAGGTTAGGTTAGATTAGGATAGGTTAGGTTAGGTTAGGTTAGGTGAGGTGAGATGAGGTTAGGTTAGGGTAGGTAAGGTTAGGTTAGGTTCGGTTCGGTTCGGTTCGGTTCGTTTCGGTTCGGTTCTGTTCCGTTCCGTTCGGTTCCGCTCGGTTCGGTTCGGTGTGGTTCGATTCGGTTAGGTTAGTTTAGGATAGGTTAGGTTACGTTAGGTTAGGTTATGTTAGGTTAGGTTAGGTTAGGTTAGGTTAGGTTAGGTTAGGTGAGGTTTGGTTTCGTTTGGTTTGGTTTGGTTTGGTTTGGTTTGGTTTGGTTTGGTTAGGTTTGGCTTGGTTTGGTCTGGTCTGGTTTGGTTTGTTTTGGTTTGGTCTGGTTTGGTTAGGTTTGATGTGGTTTGGTTATGTTAGGTTCGGTTTGGTTAGTTTAGGATAGGATTGAAGTGGTTTGGTTTGGTTTGGTTTGGTTTGGTTTGCTTAGGATAGGTTAGGTTAGGTTAGGTTATGTTAGGATAGGTTAGGTTAGGTTAGGTTTGGTTTGGTTTGGTTTTGTTTGGTTTTGTTTGGTTTCGTTTGGTTTGTTTTGGTTTGTTTTGGTTTGGTTAGGTTAGGTTAGGTTAGGTTAGGTTAGGTTAGGATAGGTTAGGTTAGGTTAGGTTAGGTTTTGTTTGGTTTGGTTTGGTTTTGTTTTGTTACGTTAAAATAGGTTAGGTTAGGTTTGCTTTGGTTTGGTTTGGTTGGTTTGGTTTGGTTTGGTTTGGTTTCGTTAGGTTTGGTTAGATTTGGGTAGGTTAGGTTAGGTTAGGTTAGGTTAGATTAGGTTAGGTTAGGTTAGGTTAGGTCAAGTTAGGTTAGGTTAGGTTAGGTTTGGTTTGGGTTGGTTTGGTTTGGTCTGGTTTGCTTTGGTTTGGTTTGATTTGGTTTGGTTTGGTTTGGTTTGGTTTGGTTAGGTTAGGTTAGATTAGGTTAGGTTGGGTTAGATTAGGTTATGTTAGGTTAGGTGAGGTAAATTTAGGTTAGGTTAGGTTAGGTTAGGCTAGGTTAGGTTAGGCTAGGCTAGGCTATTCTAGGCTAGGTTAGGCTAGGCTAGGCTAGGCTATGCTAGGCTAGGATAGCTTAGGCTTGTTTAGTTTAGGT
>NW_025727738.1:1052500-1057500 GCF_021461385.2 Schistocerca piceifrons
TTAGGTTAGGTTAGGTTAGGTTTGGTTTGGTTTGGTTGGTTTGGTTAGGTTTGGTTTGGTTTGGTTTGGTTTGGTTAGGTTAGGTTTGGTTAGGTTAGGTTAGGTTAGGTTAGTTTAGGTTAGGTCAGGTTAGGTTAGGTTAGGTTAGGTTAGGTTAGGTTAGGTTAGGTGTGGTTTGGTTTGGTTTGATTTTGTTCGGTTAGGTTAGGTTAGGTTAAGTTAGGTTATGTTAAGTTAGGTTAGGTTAGGTTAGGTTAGGTTAGGTTAGGTTTAACTTGGTTTGGTTTGGTTTGGTTTGGTTAGGTTAGGTTGGGTTGGGATAGGTTAGATATTTTTAGGTTAGATTAAGTTAGGTTAAGTTAGGTTAGGTTAGGTTAGGTTAGGTTAGGTTTGGTTTGGTTTGGTTTGGTTTGGTTTGGTTTGGTTTGGTCCGGTTTGGTTTGATTTGGTCTGGTTTGGTCTGGTTTGATTAGGTTAGGTTAGATTAGGTTAGGTTAGGTTTGGTTTGGTTTGGTTTGGTTTGGTACGGTTTGGTTTGGTTTGGTTTAGTAAGGTTAGGTTGGGTTAGGTTAGGTTTGGTTTGGTTTGGTTTGGTTAGGTTTGGTTTGGTTTTGTTAAGTTAGGTTAGGTTAGGTTTGGTTTGGTTTAGTTTGGTTTGGTTTGGTTTGGTTAGGTTAAGTTAGGTTAGGTTAGGCTAGGCTAGGCTAGGCTCGGCTAGGCTAGCCTAGGCTACGCTAGGCTAGGCTAGGCTAGGCTGGGCTAATCTAGGCTTGCCTAGGCTAGGCTAGGCTAAGCTAGGCTATGCTAGGCTAGGATAGGTTAGGCTAGTTTAGGTTAAGATAGGTTCGGCTCGGTTGGTTTGGGTTGGGTTGTGTTTGGTTGGATTGGGTTGGTTGGGGTTGGGTTTGGTTTGGTTTGGTTTGGTTTGGTTTGGTTTGATTTGATTTGGTTTGGTTAGGTTAGGTTAGGTTAGGTCAGGTTAGGTTAGGTTAGGCTGCGTTAGGTTGGGTTGGGTTGGGTTCGGTTAGGTTAGGTTAGGTTATGTTAGATTAGGTTAGCTTTGGTTTAGTTTGGTTTGGTTTGGTTTGGTTTCGTTTCGTTTCGTTCAGTTTGATTTGGTTTGTTTTCGTTTGGTTTGGTTTGGTTTGGTTTGGTTTGGTTAGGTTAGGTTAGGTTAGGTTTGGTTAGGTATGGTTAGGTTTGGTTAGGTATGGTTAGGTTTGGTTAGGTTAGGTTAGGTCAGGTTAGGTTAGGTTAGGGTAGGTTTAGTTTGGTTAGGTTAGGTTAGGTTAGGTTATGTTAGGTTAGGTTAGGTTAGGTTAGGTTGGGTTATGTTAGGTTTAATTAGGTTTGTTTAGGTTTGGTTAGGTTTGGTTTGGTTTGGTTAGGTTAGGTTAGGTTAGGTTTGGTTTGGTTTGGTTAGGTTTCGTTAGGTTAGGTTAGGTTAGGTTTGGTTTGCTTAGGTTATGTTAGGTTAGGTTAGGTTAGGTTTGGTTTGGTTTGGTTTGGTTTGGTTAGGTTAGGTTAGGTTAGCTTAGGTTTGGTTTGGTTTGGTTTGGTTTCGTTTTTTTTGGTTTGGTTTCGTTTGGTTTGGATTGGTTTCGTTTCCTTTGGTTTGGTTTGGTTTGGTTTCGTTTGGTTTCGTTTGATTTGGTTTGGTTTGGTTTGCTTTGGTTAGGTTTGGTTAGGTTAGGTTAGGTTAGGTTAATTTAGGGTAGGTATGGTTTGCTTAGGTTAGGTTAAGTTAAGTTAGGTTAGGTTAGGTTAGGTTATGTTGGGTTTGGTTAGGTTAGGTTAGATTCTGTTAGGTTAGGCTAAGTTAGGTTAGGTTGGTTCAGGTTAGGTTTAATTAGGTTTGTTTAGCTTTGGTTGGGTTTGGTTTGGTTTGGTTAGGTTTGGTTAGGTTTGGTTAGGTTAGGTTAGGTTAGGTTAGGTTTGGTTTGCTTAGGTTAGGTTAGGTTAGGTTAGGTTTCGTTTGGTTTTCTTTGGTTTTTATTTGGTTTGGTTTGGTTTCGTTTGGTTTGTATTGGTTTGGTTTGGTTTCGTTTGGTTTGGTTTGGTTCGATTTGGTTTGGTTTGGTTTGGTTTGGTTTCGTTAGGTTAGGTTAGGTTAGGTTAGGTTAGGTTAGGTTAGGTTAGGTTAGGTTAGGTTAGGTTAGGTTAGGTTAGGTTAGGTTAGGTTAGGTTAGGTTGGGTAGGTTTGGTTAGGTCAGGTTTGGCTTGGTATGGTATGATTTGGTTTTGTTAGGTTAGGTTAGGTTAGGTTTGGTTTGGTTTGGTTGGTTTGGTTAGGTTTGGTTTGGTTTGGTTTGGTTTGGTTAGGTTAGGTTTGGTTAGGTTAGGTTAGGTTAGGTTAGTTTAGGTTAGGTCAGGTTAGGTTAGGTTAGGTTAGGTTAGGTTAGGTTAGGTTAGGTTCGGTTTGGTTTGGTTTGGTTTGCATTGGTTTGGTTTGCTTTGGTTTGGTTATGGTAGGTTTGGTTAGGTGAGGTTTGGTTAGGTTAGGTTTAGTTAGGTTAGGTTAGGTCATGGTACGCTAGGTAAGGTTAGGCTAGGCTAGGCTAGGCTAGGCTAGGGTAGACTAGGCTAAGCTTGGATATGTTATTCTAGTTTAGGTTAGGCTAGATTAGGCTCAGTTGGGTTGGGTTGGGTTGGGCTGGGTTGGGTTGGGTTGGGTTGTGTTGGGTTGCGTTGGGTTACGTTGGGTTGGGTTGGGTTAGGTTGGGTTGGGTTGGGTTGAGGTGGGTTGGGTTGTGTTGGGTTGGGTTGGGTTGGGTTGGATTGGGCTGGGTTGCATTGGGTTGGGTTAAGTTAGGTTAGGTTAGGTTAGGTTAGGTTAGGTTTGGTTTGATTTGGTTTAGTTTCGTTTGGTTTGTTTTGGTTTGGTTGGTTTGCTCTGGATTGGTTTGGTTTGGTTTGAATTGGTTTGGTTTGGTTTAGTTTGGTTTGGTTTGGTTAGGTTAGGTTAGGTTTGGTTAGGTTAGTTTAGGTTACGTTAGGTTAGGTTAGGTTAGGTTAGGTTAGGTTAGGTTTGGTTTGGTTTGTTTTGGTTTGGTTTGGATTTGTTAGGTTAAGTTAGGTTAGGTTAGGTTAGGATAGGTTAGGTTAAGTTAGGTTAGGTTATGTTAGGTTTGGTTAGATTAGGTTAGGTTAGGTTAGGTTTGGTTTGGTTTGGTTTGGTTTGGTTTGATTTGGTTTGGTTTGGTTTGGTTTAGTTTGGTTTCGTTTGGTTAGGTTAATTTAGGTTAGGTTTGGTTAGGATTGGTTAGGTTTGGGTAGGTTAGGTTAGGTTAGGTTAGGTTAGGTTAGGTTAGGTAGGGTTAGGTTAGGTTAGGTTAGGTTAGGTTAGGTTATGTTAGGTTTGGTTTGGTTTGGTTTGGTTTGGTTTGGTTTAGTTTGCTTTGATTAGGTTTGGTTTGGTTTGGTTTGGTTTGGTTAGGTTAGGTTAAGTTAGGTTGGGTTATGTTAGGTTAGGTTAGGTAGGTTAGGTTAGGTTAGGTTAGGTTAGGTTAGGTTAGGCTAGGTAAGGTTAGCTTAGGTTTGGTTAGGTTAGGTTAGGTTAAGTTAGATTTAGTTTGGTTTGGTTTGGTTTGGTATGGTTTGGTTTGGTTTGGTTTGGTTTGGTTTGGTTAGGTTTTGTTTGGTTAGGTTAAGTTAGGTTAATTTAGGTTAGGTTAGGTTAGGTTAGGTTATGTTGGGTTTGGTTAGGTTAGGTTAGATTATGTTAGGTTAGGTTAGGTTAGGTTAGGTTGGTTCAGGTTAGGTTTAATTAGGTTTGTTTAGTTTTGGATGGGTTTGGTTTGGTTTGGTTAGGTTTGGTTTTTTTAGGTTAGGTTAGGTTAGGTTTGGTTTGCTTAGGATAGGTTAGGTTAGGTTAGGTTAGGTTTCGTTTGGTTTGGTTTGGTTTGATTTGGTTTGGTTTGGTTTGGTATGGTTTGGTTTGGTTTTGTTAGGTTAGGTTAGGTTAGCTTAGGTTTGGTTTGGTTTGGTTTGGTTTGGTTTCGTTTTTTTTGGTTTGGTTTCGTTTGTTTTGGATTGGTTTCGTTTGGTTTCGTTTCATTTGGTTTGGTTTGGTTTGGTTTGGTTAGGTTTGGTTTGGTTAGGTTTGGTTAGGTTAGGTTAGGTTAGGTTAGGGTAGGTATGGTTTGCTTAGGTTAGGTTAAGTTAAGTTAGCTTAGGTTAGGTTAGGTTATGTTGGGTTTGGTTAGGTAAGGTTAGATTATGTTAGGTTAGGTTAGGTTAGGTTAGGTTGGTTCAGGTTTAGGTTTAATTAGGTTTGTTTAGTTTTTGTTGGGTTTGGTTTGGTTTGGTTAGGTTTGGTTAGGTTAGGTTAGGTTTGGTTAGGTATGGTTTGCTTAGGTTAGGTTAGGTTAGGTTAGGTTAGGTTTCGTTTGGTTTGGTTTGTTTTGGTTTGGTTTGGTTTCGTTTGGTTTGTATTGGTGTGTTTTGGTTTCGTTTGGTTTGGTTTGGTTTGATTTGGTTTGGTTTGGTTTGGTTTGGTTTCGTTACGTTAGGTTAGGTTAGGTTAGGTTAGGTTAGGTTAGGTTAGGTTGGGTAGGTTTGGTTAGGTTAGGTTTGGTTTGGTATGGTATGATTTGGTTTTGTTAGGTTAGGTTAGGTTAGGTTTGGTTTGGTTTGGTTGGTTTGGTTAGGTTTGGTTTGGTTTGCTTTGGTTTGGTTTGGTTTGGTTTGATTTGGTTAGGTTTGGTTAGGTTAGGTTAGGTTAGGTTAGTTTACGTTAGGTCAGGTTAGGTTAGGTTAGGTTAGGTTAGGTTAGGTTAGGTTAGGTTCGGTTTGGTTTGGTTTGGTTTGCTTTGGTTTGGTTTGCTTTGGTTTGGTTAGGGTAGGTTTGGTTAGGTGAGGTTTGGTTAGGTTAGGTTTAGTTAGGTTAGGTTAGGTTATGTTACGCTAGGTAACGTTAGGCTAGGCTAGGCTAGGCTAGGCTAGGATATGTTAGGCTAGTTTAGGTTAGGCTAGGTTAGGCTCGGTTGGGTTAGGTTTGG
>NW_025727738.1:1062500-1065000 GCF_021461385.2 Schistocerca piceifrons
TGGTTTAGTTTGGTTTAGTTACGTTAGGTTAGGTTAGGTTAGGTTTGGTTTCGTTTGGTTTGGTTTGGTTTGGTTTGATTAGGTTTGGTTTGGTTTTGTTAAATTAGGTTAGGTTAGGTTTAGTTTGGTTTGGTTTTGTTAGGTTAGGTTAGGTTAGGTTAGGTTTGGTTTGGTTTAGTTTGGTTTGGTTTGGTTAGGTTAGGTTAGGTTATGTTTGGTTTGGTTAGGTTAGGTTAGGTTATGTTAGGTTTGGTTAGGTTAGGTTAGGTTAGGTTACTTTAGGCTAGGTTAGGTTGGGTTATGTTATTTTAAGATAGTGTTAGGTTAGGTTAGGTTAGGTTGAAAGGTCTCTGTTGGATTCCTTTCATGTTTAATTTCTTAAATCTGTTGTCATTTACGGTATTAATTCCTCTCCTAAATTTACCGTGGCGTTTCTGAAAATATGGGAGGAAAATGGGTAGCCTCGGGCACCTTATGGTCGTTCACCTGTGAGTCTAGTATTTCGAATCCGACTCAAAGCTGACGGTTAATTCCAACGTTAAGGGCTCTTAATGACGATGGAACACACAAGTTGCGTCGCGATTCAATACATCGTCCTCCAGCAGTCTTGTCTCCAAGGGTCTATTGCGGAATCGGGCACCTTATTGTCGTTCTCCTGTGAGTGTAGTACTTCGAATCCGACGCAAAACTGACAGTTAATTGTAACGTTCTGAGCCTCTTAATGATGATGGAACACACAAATTGCGTCGAGATCCAGCACATCGTCCTCCAGCCAACTTGTCTCCAAGGGTCGACTGCTGCCTCGGGCACCTTATGGTCGTTCTCCTGTGAGTCTGGTTTAAAGAATCCGACGCAAAATTCACAATTAATTGTAACGTTCAGAGCCTCTTAATAACGATGGAGCACACAAATTGCATCGCAATTCAATACATGTCCTCCACCCCAAATGTCTTTAAGGGTCAATTGCTGTGTCGGTCACCTCATGGTCGTTCTCCTGTGAGTCTAGTTTTTCGAATCCGACGCAAAACTGACAGTTAATTGTAACGTTCACAGCCTCTTAATGACGATGAGACACACTAATTGCGTCGCAATTCAATACATCGTCCTCCACCCCAACAGTCTCCAAGGGTCTATTGCAGTGACGGTCACCTCTTGGTCGTTCTCCTGTGAGTCTAGTTTTCCGAATCTGACGCAAAACTGACAGTTAATTGTAACGTTCAGTGCCTCTTAATGACGATGATACACACTAATTGTGTCGCTATTCAATACATCGTCCTCCACCCAAAATGTCTCCAAGGGTCTATTGCTGTGACGGTCACCTCATGGTCGTTCTCCTGTGAGTCTAGTTTTTTGAATCCGACGCTAAACTGACAGTTAATTGTATTATGCCCACCCTGCTAACGACGATGGAACACACAAATTGCGTCGCGATTCAATACATCGTCCTCCAACCGACTTGTCACCAAGGGTCTATTTAGCGGCCTCGGTCACCTTATGGACGTCCTCCTGTGAGACTAGTATTTCGAATCCGACGCAAAACTGACCGTTAATTGTAACGTTCAGAGCCTATTAATGACGATGTAAAACACAAATTACGTCGAGATTCAATACATCGTCCTCCAGCCTACTTGTCTCCAAGGGCCTATTGCTGCATCAAGCACATTATCGTCCTTCTCCTGTGAGTTTAGTTTAAAGAATCCGACGCAAAATTGATAGTTAATTGTAACGTTCAGAGCCTCTTAATAACGATGGAACACACAAATTGCGTTGCGATTCAATACATCGTTCTCTAGCCCTAATGTCTCCAAGGGCCTGTCGCTGTGTCGGTCACCTCATGGTTGTTCTCCTGTGAGTGTAGTTTTTCGAATCCGACGCAAGACATACAGTTAATTGTATCGTTCCGACCCTGCTAACGACGACGGAACACACAAACTGCGTCGCGATTCAATACATCGTCCTCCAGCCGACTTATCTCCAAGCGTCTATAGCGGTCTCGGGCACCTTATGGTCGTCCTCCTGGGAGTAGGTTAGGTTAGGTTAGGTTAGGTTAGTCTAGGCTAGGCTAGGCTAGGCTAGGCTAGGCTACGCTAGGCTAGGCTAGGCTAGGCTAGGCTAGGCTAGGCTAGGCTTGGCTAGGCGAGGGCTAGGCTAGGCTAGGCTCGGTTGGGTTGGGTTGGGTTGGGTTGGGTTGGATTGGGTTGGTTGGTGTTGGGTTGGGGTGGGTTGGGTTGGGTTGGGTTGGGTTGGGTTGTGTTGGGTTGGGTTGTGTTGGGTTGCGTTTGGTTGGGTTGTGTTGGGTTGGGTTGTGTTGGGTTGCGTTTGGTTGGGTTGTGTTGGGTTGGGTTGGGTTGGGTTGGGTTAGGTTAGGTTAAGTTACGTTAGGTTAGGTTTGGTTAGGTTAGGTTTTGTTAGGTTAGGTTAGGTTAGGTTAGGTTAGGTTAGGTTAGGTCACCTTAGGTTAGGTTAGGTTACGTTAGGTTAGGTTAGGTTTGGTTTGGTT
>NW_025727738.1:1067500-1070000 GCF_021461385.2 Schistocerca piceifrons
GTTTGGTTTCGTTTGGTTAGGTTAGGTTAGGTTAGGTTTGGTTTGGTTAGGTTAGGTTAGGTTATGTTAGGTTTGGTTAGGTTAGGTTAGGTTAGGTTACTTTAGGCTAGGTTAGGTTGGGTTATGTTATTTTAATATAGTGTTAGGTTAAGTTAGGTTAGGTTGAAAGGTCTCTGTTGGATTCCTTTCATGTTTAATTTCTTAAATCTGTTGTCATTTACGGTATTAATTCCTCTCCTAAATTTACCGTGGCGTTTCTGAAAATATGGGAGGAAAATGGGTAGCCTCGGGCACCTTATGGTCGTTCACCTGTGAGTCTAGTATTTCGAATCCGACGCAAAGCTGACGGTTAATTCCAACGTTAAGGGCTCTTAATGACGATGGAACACACAAGTTGCGTCGCGATTCAATACATCGTCCTCCAGCCGTCTTGTCTCCAAGGGTCTATTACGTAATTGGGCACCTTATGGTCCTTCTCCTGTGAGTGTAGTACTTCGAATCCGA
This sequence comes from Schistocerca piceifrons, assembly GCF_021461385.2. Classification (NCBI taxonomy): domain Eukaryota; kingdom Metazoa; phylum Arthropoda; class Insecta; order Orthoptera; family Acrididae; genus Schistocerca; species Schistocerca piceifrons. The sequence continues at coordinate 1,068,005 of NW_025727738.1, forward strand.
CGCAAAACTGACAGTTAATTGTAACGTTCTGAGCCTCTTAATGATGATGGAACACACAAATTGCGTCGAGATCCAGCACATCGTCCTCCAGCCAACTTGTCTCCAAGGGTCGACTGCTGCCTCGGGCACCTTATGGTCGTTCTCCTGTGAGTCTAGTATTTCGAATCGGACGCAAAACTGACTGTTAATTGTAACTTTCAGAGCCTCTTAATGACGATGTAAAACACAAATTACGTCGATATTCAATACATCGTCCTCCAGCCTTCTTGTCTCCAAGGGCCTATTGCTGCATCAAGCACATTAACGTCCTTCTCCTGTGAGTCTAGTTTAAAGAATCCGACGCAAAATTGACAGTTAATTGTAACGTTCAGAGCCTCTTAATAACATGGAACACACAAATTGCGTTGCGATTCAATACATCGTTCTCTAGCCCTAATGTCTCCAAGGGCCTGTCGCTGTGTCGGTCACCTCGTGGTTGTTCTCCTGTGAGTCTAGTTTTTCGAATCCGACGCAAGACATACAGTTAATTGTATCGTTCCGATCCTGCTAACGACGACGGAACACACAATCTGCGTCGCAATTCAATACATCGTTTTCCAGCCGACTTGTCTCCAACCGTCCATTGCGGTCTCGGGCACCTTATGGTCGTTCTCCTGTGAGTAGGTTAGGTTAGGTTAGGTTAGGTTAGGTTAGGCTAGGCTAGGCTAGGCTATGCTAGGCTAGGCTAGGCTATTCTAGGCTATGCTAGGCTAGGCCAGGCTAGGCTAGGCTTGGCTAGGCGAGGCTAGGCTAGGCTAGGCTATGCTAGGATAGGTTAGGCTAGTTTAGGTTAAGATAGTTTAGGCTCGGTTGGGTTGGGTTTGGTTGGGTTGGGTTGGATTGGGTTGGTTGGGGTTGGGTTGTGTTGGGTTGTGTTGGGTTGGGTTGTGTTGTTTTGGGTTGTGTTGGGTTGCGTTTGTTTGGGTTGTGTTGGGTTGGGTTGGGTTGGGTTAGGTTAGGTTAAGTTACGTTAGGTTAGGTTTGGTTAGGTTAGGTTTTGTTAGGTTAGGTTTGGTTAGGTTAGGTTTGGTTAGGTTAGGTTAGGTTAGGTTAGGTTAGGTTACATTAGGTTAGGTTAGGTTAGGTTTGGTTTGGTTTGGTTTGGTTTGGTTTGGTATGGTTTGGTTTGTTTTGGTTTCGTTTGGTTTGGTTTGGTTTGGTTTGGTTTGGTAAGGTTAGGTTAGGTTATATTAGGTCAGGTTAGGTTAGGTTAGGTTAGGTTAGGTTATGTCAGGTTAGGTTAGGTTGGGTTAGGTTTGGTTAGGTTTGGTTTGGTCTGGTTTGGTTTGGTTTGGTTTTGTTAGGTTACGTTAGGTTAGTTTAGGTTAGGTCTGGTTTGGTTTGGTTTGGTTTGGTTTGGTTTGGTTAGGTTTGGTTAGGTTAGGTTAGGTTACGTTAGGTTACGTTAGGTTACGTTAGGTTACGTTAGGTTAGGTTAGGTTAGGTTTGGTTTTGTTTTGTTTGGTTTGGTTTGGTTTGGTTTGGTTTGGTTTTGTTAGGTTAAAATAGGTTAGGTTAGGTTAGGTTAGGTTGGCTTTGGTTTGGTTTGGTTTGGTTTGGTTTGGTTAGGTTTGGTTAGGTTAGGTTAGGTTCAGTTAGGTTAGGTTAGGTTAGGTTTGGTTAGGTTTTGTTTGGTTTGGATTGGTTTGGTTTGGTTTGATTTGGTTAGGTTAGGTTAGGTTAGGTAAGGTTAGGTTAGGTTAGGTTAGGTTAGGTTTGGTTAGGTGAGGTGAGCTTAGGACAGGTTAGGTTACGTTAGGTTCGGTTCGGTTCGGTGCGGTTCGGATCGATTCGGTTCGGTTCTTTTCGGTTCGGTTCGGTTCGGTTCGGTTCGGTTCGGTTTGGTTCGGTGCGGTTAGGTTAGTTTAGGTTAAGCTAGGTTAGGTTAGGTTAGCTTAGGTTAGGTTAGGTTAGGTTAGGTTTGGTTTGGTTTGGTTTGGTTTGGTTTCATTAGGTT
>NW_025727738.1:1085000-1095000 GCF_021461385.2 Schistocerca piceifrons
AGGTTGGGTTAGGTTTGGTTTGGTTTGGTTTTGTTGGGTTATGTTAGGGTAGGTTTGGTTTGGTTTGGTTAGGTTTGGTTACGTTAGGTTAGGTGAGGTTAGGTTTGGTTTGCTTAGGTTAGGTTAATTTAGATTAGGTTAGGTTTCGTTTGGATTGGTTTGGTTTGGTTTGGTTTGGTTTGGTTTTGTTAGGTTATGTTAGGTCAGGTCGTGTTAGGTCAGGTTTGGTTTGGTTTGGTTTGGTTTGGTTTGGTTTTGTTTCGTTTTGTTTGGTTTGGTTTCGTTTGGTTTGGTTTGGTTTGGTTTGGTTTGGTTTGGTTTGGTTTTGTTTCGTTTTGTTTGGTTTGGTTTGGTTTCGTTTGGTTTGGTTTGGTTTGGTTTGGTTTGGTTTGGTTTTGTTTCGTTTTGTTTGGTTTGGTTTCGTTTGGTTTGGTTTGGTTTCGTTTGGTTTGGTTTGGTTTGGTTTGGTTTGGTTTGGTTTCGATTGGTTTGGTTTGGTTTGGTATGGTTTGGTTTGGTTTGGTTTGGTTTGGGTTCGTTAGGTAAGGTTAGGTTAGGTTACGTTACGTTAGTTTACGTTAGGTTAGGTCAGGTTAGGTTAGGTTGGGTAGGTTTGGTTAGGTTTGGTTCGGTTTGGTACGGTATGATTTGCTTTTGTTAGGTTAGGTTAGGTTTGGTTTGGTTTGCTTGGTTTCGTCTAGTTTAGTTTGGTTTGGTTTGGGTTGGTTAGGTTTGGTTATGTTAGGTTAGCTTAGGTTAGTTTAGGTTAGGTCAGGTTAGGTTAGGTTAGGTTAGGTTATGTTAGGTTTGGTTTGGTTTGGTTTGGTTTGGTCTGGTTAGGTTAAGTTAGGTTAGGTTAGGTTAGGTTACATATGGTTAGGTTAGATTAGGTTAGGTTGGGTTTGGCTGGGTTGGTTTGGGTTAGGTTAGGTTAGGTTAGGTTAGGTTAGGTTAGGTTAGGTTATGTTAGATTAGGTTAGGTTTGGTTTGGTTTGGTTTGGTTTAGTTTCGTTTGATTTGGTTTGCTTGGTTTCGTTTGGTTTTATTTGGTTTGGTTTTGTTTGGTTTGGTTTCGTTTAGTTTGGTTTATTTTGGTTTGGTTTGGTTAGGTTAGGTTAGATTAGGTTGGGTTAGGTTAGATTAGGTTGGGTTAGGTTAGGTTAGGTTAGTTTGGGTTAGGTTGGTTTGGGTTGGGTTAGGTTAGGTTAGGTTAGGTTAGGTTCGGTTCGGTTAGGTTCGGTTAGGTTAGGTTAGGTTTTGTTTGGTTTGGTTTGGTTTTTTTTGTTTTGATTTGTTAGGTTAAAATAGGTTAGGTTAGGTTAGGTTTGCTTTGGTTTGGTTTGGTTATGTTTGGTTTGGTTTGGTTAGGTGTGGTTAGGTTAGGTTAGGTTAGGTTAGGTTTGGTTTGGTTTGGTTTGGTTTGGTTTGGTTTCGTTTGGTTTGGTTTCGTTTGGTTTGGTTTGGTTTGGTTTGGTTTGGTTTGGTTTCGTTGGGTTAGGTTAGCTTAGGTTAGGTTAAGTTAGGTTAGGTTAGGTTAGGTTATGTTAGGTTAGGTTAGGTTGGGTAGGTTTGGTTGGGTTTGTTTGGTTTGGTTTAGTTTGATTTGGTTTTATTAGGTTAGGTTAGGTTAGGTTTGGTTTGGTTTGGTTTGGTTTGGTTTAGTTTCGTTTGGTTTGGTTTGGTTTCGTTTGGTTTGGTTTGGTTTGGTTTGGTATGGTTTGGTTTGGTTTGGTTTTGTTTTGGTTTGGTTTGGTTTGGTTTCGTTAGGTTAGGTTAGGTTAGGTTAGGTTACGTTAGGTTGGGTTGGTTTGGTTAGGTTTGGTTTAGTTTGGTATGGTATGTTTTGGTTTTGTTAGGTTAGGTTCGGTTAGGTTAGGTTTGGTTTGGTTTGGTTGGTTTGGTTTGGTTTGGTTTGGTTTGGTTTGGTTTGGTTTGGTTAGGTTTTGTTAGGTTAGGTTAGGTTAGGTTAGGATAGGTTAGGTTAGATTACGTTGGGTTAGGTTGGGTTGGGTGGGTTAGGTTAGGTTAGATTAGGTTAGCTTTGGTTTGGTTTGGTTTGGTTTGGTTTCGTTTGGTTTGGTTTGGTTTTTTTTGGTTTTGTTTCGTTTGGTTTGGTTTGGTTTGGTGTCGTTTGGTTTGGTTTCGTTTGGTTTGGTTTGGTTTGGTTTGGTTTAGATTGGTATCGTTTGGTCCATTTCGGTTTTGTTTGGTTAGGTTAGGATAAGTTAGGGTAGGTTAGGTTAGGTTAGGTTAGGTTAGGTGAGGTTAGGTTTGGTTTGGTTTGGTTTGGTATTGTTTTGTTAGGTTACAATAGGTTAGGTTAGGTTAGGTTAGGTTTGCTTTGATTTGGTTTGGTTTGGTTTGGTTCGGTTTGGTTTGGTTTAATTTGGTTAGGTTTGGTTAGGTTAGGTCAGGTTCAGTTAGGTTAGGTTAGGTTAGGTTAGGTTTTGTTTGGTTTGGTTTGGTTTGGTTTGGTTAGCTTGGTTAGGTTAGGTAAGGTTAGGTTAGGTTAGGTTAGTTTAGGTTAGGTTAGGTGAGGTGAAGTTAGGACAGGTTAGGTTACGTTAGTTTGCGGTAGGTTTGGTTAGCTTAGTTAAGGTTAGGTAAGATTATGTTAGGTTAGGTTAGGTTAGGTTAGGTTGGGTTGGGCTAGGTTTAATTAGCTTTGTTTAGGTTTGGTTAGGTTTGGTTTGGTTTGGTTAGGTTGGGTTAGGTTTGGTTTGGTTTGGTTTTGTTGGGTTATGTTAGGATAGGTTTGGTTTGGTTTGGTTAGGTTTGGTTACGTTAGGTTAGGTGAGGTTAGGTTTGGTTTGCTTAGGTTAGGTTAATTTAGATTAGGTTAGGTTTCGTTTGGATTGGTTTGGTTTGGTTTGGTTTGGTTTGGTTTTGTTAGGTTATGTTAGGTCAGGTCGTGTTAGGTCAGGTTTGGTTTGGTTTGGTTTGGTTTGGTTTGGTTTTGTTTCGTTTTGTTTGGTTTGGTTTCGTTTGGTTTGGTTTGGTTTGGTTTGGTTTGGTTTTGTTTCGTTTTGTTTGGTTTGGTTTGGTTTCGTTTGGTTTGGTTTGGTTTGGTTTGGTTTGGTTTGGTTTTGTTTCGTTTTGTTTGGTTTGGTTTCGTTTGGTTTGGTTTGGTTTCGTTTGGTTTGGTTTGGTTTGGTTTGGTTTGGTTTGGTTTCGATTGGTTTGGTTTGGTTTGGTATGGTTTGGTTTGGTTTGGTTTGGTTTGGGTTCGTTAGGTCAGGTTAGGTTTGGTTAGGTTTCGTTAGTTTACGTTAGGTTAGGTCAGGTTAGGTTAGGTTGGGTAGGTTTGGTTAGGTTTGGTTTGGTTTGGTACGGTATGATTTGCTTTTGTTAGGTTAGGTTAGGTTTGGTTTGGTTTGGTTGGTTTCGTCTAGTTTGGTTTGGTTTGGTTTGGGTTGGTTAGGTTTGGTTATGTTAGGTTAGCTTAGGTTAGTTTAGGTTAGGTCAGGTTAGGTTAGGTTAGGTTAGGTTATGTTAGGTTTGGTTTAGTTTGGTTTGGTTTGGTCTGGTTAGGTTAAGTTAGGTTAGGTTAGGTTAGGTTACATATGGTTAGGTTAGATTAGGTTAGGTTGGGTTTGGCTGGGTTGGTTTGGGTTAGGTTAGGTTAGGTTAGGTTAGGTTAGGTTAGGTTATGTTAGATTAGGTTAGGATTGGTTTGGTTTGGTTTGGTTTAGTTTCGTTTGATTTGGTTTGCTTGGTTTCGTTTGGTTTTATTTGGTTTGGTTTTGTTTGGTTTGGTTTCGTTTAGTTTGGTTTATTTTGGTTTGGTTTGGTTAGGTTAGGTTAGATTAGGTTGGGTTAGGTTAGGTTAGGTTAGTTTGGGTTAGGTTGGTTTGGGTTGGGTTAGGTTAGGTTAGGTTAGGTTAGGTTCGGTTCGGTTAGGTTCGGTTAGATTAGGTTAGGTTTTGTTTGGTTTGGTTCGGTTTTTTTTGTTTTGATTTGTTAGGTTAAAATAGGTTAGGTTAGGTTAGGTTTGCTTTGGTTTGGTTTGGTTATGTTTGGTTTGGTTTGGTTAGGTGTGGTTAGGTTAGGTTAGGTTAGGTTAGGTTTGGTTTGGTTTGGTTTGGTTTGGTTTGGTTTCGTTTGGTTTGGTTTCGTTTGGTTTGGTTTGGTTTGGTTTGGTTTGGTTTGGTTTCGTTGGGTTAGGTTAGCTTAGGTTAGGTTAAGTTAGGTTAGGTTAGGTTAGGTTATGTTAGGTTAGGTTAGGTTGGGTAGGTTTGGTTGGGTTTGTTTGGTTTGGTTTAGTTTGATTTGGTTTTATTAGGTTAGGTTAGGTTAGGTTTTGTTTGGTTTGGTTTGGTTTGGTTTAGTTTCGTTTGGTTTGGTTTGGTTTCGTTTGGTTTGGTTTGGTTTGGTTTGGTATGGTTTGGTTTGGTTTGGTTTTGTTTTGGTTTGGTTTGGTTTGGTTTCGTTAGGTTAGGTTAGGTTAGGTTAGGTTACGTTAGGTTGGGTTGGTTTGGTTAGGTTTGGTTTAGTTTGGTATGGTATGTTTTGGTTTTGTTAGGTTAGGTTCGGTTAGGTTAGGTTTGGTTTGGTTTGGTTGGTTTGGTTTGGTTTGGTTTGGTTTGGTTTGGTTTGGTTTGGTTAGGTTTTGTTAGGTTAGGTTAGGTTAGGTTAGGATAGGTTAGGTTAGGTTACGTTGGGTTAGGTTGGGTTGGGTGGGTTAGGTTAGGTTAGATTAGGTTAGCTTTGGTTTGGTTTGGTTTGGTTTGGTTTCGTTTGGTTTGGTTTGGTTTTTTTTGGTTTTGTTTCGTTTGGTTTGGTTTGGTTTGGTGTCGTTTGGTTTGGTTTCGTTTGGTTTGGTTTGGTTTGGTTTGGTTTAGATTGGTATCGTTTGGTCCATTTCGGTTTTGTTTGGTTAGGTTAGGATAAGTTAGGGTAGGTTAGGTTAGGTTAGGTTAGGTTAGGTGAGGTTGGTTTGGTTTGGTTTGGTTTGGTATTGTTTTGTTAGGTTACAATAGGTTAGGTTAGGTTAGGTTAGGTTTGCTTTGATTTGGTTTGGTTTGGTTTGGTTCGGTTTGGTTTGGTTTAATTTGGTTAGGTTTGGTTAGGTTAGGTCAGGTTCAGTTAGGTTAGGTTAGGTTAGGTTAGGTTTTGTTTGGTTTGGTTTGGTTTGGTTTGGTAAGCTTGGTTAGGTTAGGTAAGGTTAGGTTAGGTTAGGTTAGTTTAGGTTAGGTTAGGTGAGGTGAAGTTAGGACAGGTTAGGTTACGTTAGTTTGCGGTAGGTTTGGTTAGCTTAGTTAAGGTTAGGTAAGATTATGTTAGGTTAGGTTAGGTTAGGTTAGGTTGGGTTGGGCTAGGTTTAATTAGCTTTGTTTAGGTTTGGTTAGGTTTGGTTTGGTTTGGTTAGGTTGGGTTAGGTTTGGTTTGGTTTGGTTTTGTTGGGTTATGTTAGGATAGGTTTGGTTTGGTTTGGTTAGGTTTGGTTACGTTAGGTTAGGTGAGGTTAGGTTTGGTTTGCTTAGGTTAGGTTAATTTAGATTAGGTTAGGTTTCGTTTGGATTGGTTTGGTTTGGTTTGGTTTGGTTTGGTTTTGTTAGGTTATGTTAGGTCAGGTCGTGTTAGGTCAGGTTTGGTTTGGTTTGGTTTGGTTTGGTTTGGTTTTGTTTCGTTTTGTTTGGTTTGGTTTCGTTTGGTTTGGTTTGGTTTGGTTTGGTTTGGTTTGGTTTTGTTTCGTTTTGTTTGGTTTGGTTTGGTTTCGTTTGGTTTGGTTTGGTTTGGTTTGGTTTGGTTTGGTTTTGTTTCGTTTTGTTTGGTTTGGTTTCGTTTGGTTTGGTTTGGTTTCGTTTGGTTTGGTTTGGTTTGGTTTGGTTTGGTTTGGTTTCGATTGGTTTAGTTTGGTTTGGTATGGTTTGGTTTGGTTTGGTTTGGTTTGGGTTCGTTAGGTCAGGTTAGGTTAGGTTAGGTTACGTTAGTTTACTTTAGGTTAGGTCAGGTTAGGTTAGGTTGGGTAGGTTTGGTTAGGTTTGGTTTGGTTTGGTACGGTATGATTTGCTTTTGTTAGGTTAGGTTAGGTTTGGTTTGGTTTGGTTGGTTTCGTCTAGTTTGGTTTGGTTTGGTTTGGGTTGGTTAGGTTTGGTTATGTTAGGTTAGCTTAGGTTAGTTTAGGTTAGGTCAGGTTAGGTTAGGTTAGGTTAGGTTATGTTAGGTTTGGTTTAGTTTGGTTTGGTTTGGTCTGGTTAGGTTAAGTTAGGTTAGGTTAGGTTAGGTTACATATGGTTAGGTTAGATTAGGTTAGGTTGGGTTTGGCTGGGTTGGTTTGGGTTAGGTTAGGTTAGGTTAGGTTAGGTTAGGTTAGGTTATGTTAGATTAGGTTAGGATTGGTTTGGTTTGGTTTGGTTTAGTTTCGTTTGATTTGGTTTGCTTGGTTTCGTTTGGTTTTATTTGGTTTGGTTTTGTTTGGTTTGGTTTCGTTTAGTTTGGTTTATTTTGGTTTGGTTTGGTTAGGTTAGGTTAGATTAGGTTGGGTTAGGTTAGGTTAGGTTAGTTTGGGTTAGGTTGGTTTGGGTTGGGTTAGGTTAGGTTAGGTTAGGTTAGGTTCGGTTCGGTTAGGTTCGGTTAGGTTAGGTTAGGTTTTGTTTGGTTTGGTTCGGTTTTTTTTGTTTTGATTTGTTAGGTTAAAATAGGTTAGGTTAGGTTAGGTTTGCTTTGGTTTGGTTTGGTTATGTTTGGTTTGGTTTGGTTAGGTGTGGTTAGGTTAGGTTAGGTTAGGTTAGGTTTGGTTTGGTTTGGTTTGGTTTGGTTTGGTTTCGTTTGGTTTGGTTTCGTTTGGTTTGGTTTGGTTTGGTTTGGTTTGGTTTGGTTTCGTTGGGTTAGGTTAGCTTAGGTTAGGTTAAGTTAGGTTAGGTTAGGTTAGGTTATGTTAGGTTAGGTTAGGTTGGGTAGGTTTGGTTGGGTTTGTTTGGTTTGGTTTAGTTTGATTTGGTTTTATTAGGTTAGGTTAGGTTAGGTTTGGTTTGGTTTGGTTTGGTTTGGTTTAGTTTCGTTTGGTTTGGTTTGGTTTCGTTTGGTTTGGTTTGGTTTGGTTTGGTATGGTTTGGTTTGGTTTGGTTTTGTTTTGGTTTGGTTTGGTTTGGTTTCGTTAGGTTAGGTTAGGTTAGGTTAGGTTACGTTAGGTTGGGTTGGTTTGGTTAGGTTTGGTTTAGTTTGGTATGGTATGTTTTGGTTTTGTTAGGTTAGGTTTGGTTTCGTTTGGTTGGTTTGGTTTGGTTTGGTTTGGTTTGGTTTGGTTTGGTTTGGATAGGTTTGGTTAGGTTAGTTTAGGATAGGTTACTTTAGGTTAGGTTAGGTTAGGTTAGGTTAGGTTAGGTTTGGTTTGGATTGGATTGGTTTGGTTTGGTATGCTTTGGTTTGGTTTGGATTGGTTAGGTTAGGTTAGATTACGTTAAGTTGGGTTAGGTTGGGTTGGGTTGGGTTAGGTTAGGTTAGGTTAGATATGGTTATGTTAGGTTAGGTTCAGTTAGGTTAGGTTAGGTTAGGTTAGGTTAAGTTATGTTATGTTAGGTTAGGTTAGGTTAGGTTAGATTAGTTTAGGTTAGGTTAAGTTTGCTTTGGTTTGGTTTGGTTTGGTTTTGGTTTCGTTTGATTTGGTTTGGTTTCGTTTGGTTTGGTTTGGTTTGGTTTCGTTTGGTTTGATTTGGTTTGCTTTGGTTTGGTTTGGTTTGGGTTGGTTTGGTTTGGTTTGGTTTGGTTTCGTTAGGTTAGGTTAGGTTAGGTTAGGTTAGGTTAGGTTAGGATAGGTTAGGTTTGGTTTGGTTTGGTTTGGTTTGGTTTGGTATGGTTTGGTTTCGTTTCGTTTGGTTTGGTTTCGTTTAGTTTGGTTTGGTTTGCTTTGGTTGGGTTTGGTTTGGTTTGGTTTGGTTTGGTTTGGTTTCGTTAGGTTAGGTTAGGTTAGGTTAGGTTAGGTTAGGTTAGGTTAGGTTAGCTTAGGTTTGGTTTGGGTTGGTCTGGTTTCGTCTGGTTTGGTTTGGTTTGGTTTCATTTGGTTTGGTTTGGTTTGGTTTGGTTTGGTCTGGTTTGGTTTTGTTTGGTTTCATTTGGTTTGGTTTGGTTTGGTTTGGTTAGCTTACGTTAGGTTAGGTTAGGTTAGGTTAGGTGAGGTAAGGTTAGGTTAGGTTAGGTTAGGTTAGGCTAGGTTAGGATAGGCTAGGCTAGGCTATGCTCGGCTAGGTTAGGCTAAGCTAGGCTAGGCTATGCTAGGCTAGGATAGGTTAGGCTAGTTTAGTTTAGGCTAGGTTAGGCTCGGTTGAGTTGGGTTGGGTTGGATTGGGTTGGTTTGGGTTGGGTTAGGTTGCGTTGGGTTGGGTTGTGTTGGGTTGGGTTGTGTTTTGTTGGGTTGTGTTAGGTTGGGTTAGGTTGGGTCTCGTTTGCTTGGGTTGTGTTGGGTTGGGTTGGGTTGGGTTGGGTTGGGTTGGGTTGGGTTAGGTTAGGTTACATTAGGTTAGGATTGATTAAAATAGGTTAGGTTAGGTTAGGTTTGGTTAGGTTAGGTTAGGTTTGGTTTGGTTTGGTTTGGTTTGGTATTGTTAGGTTAGGTTAGGTTAGGTTAGGTTTGGTTTGGATTGGTTTGCTTTGGTTTGGTTAGGTTTTCATGAATTAAGTTAGGTTAGGTTAGATTAGGATAGGTTAGGTTAGGTTAGGTTAGGTTAGGTTAGGTGAGGTGAAGTTAGGATAGGTTAGGTTAGGTTAGGTTATGGTAGGTTTCGTTAGGTTAGTTAAGGTTAGGTAAGATTATGTTAGGTTAGGTTAGGTTAGGTTAGGTTGGGTTGGGTTAGGTTTAATTAGCTTTGTTTAGGTTTGGTTAGGTTTGGTTAGTTTGGGTTAGGTTTGGTTTGGTTTGGTTTTGTTAGGTTATGTTAGGATAGGTTTGGTTTGGTTTGGTTAGGTTTGGTTAGGTTAGGTTAGGTAAGGTTAGGTTTGGTTTGCTTAGGTTAGGTTAAGTTAGGTTAGGTTGAGTTTCGTTTGGATTGGTTTGGTTTGGTTTGGTTTGGTTTGGTTTTGTTAGGTTATGTTAGGTCAGGTCGTGTTAGGTCAGGTTTTGTTTGGTTTGGTTTGGTTTGGTTTCGTTTTGTTTGGTTTGGTATCGTTTGGTTTGGTTTGGTTTCGTTTGGTTTGTTTGGTTTGGTTTGGTTTTGTTTCGTTTTGTTTGGTTTGATTTGGTTTGGTTTGGTTTGGTTTGGTTTGGTTTGGTTTGGTTTGGTTTGGTTTTGTTTCGTTTTGTTTGGTTTGGTTTCGTTTGGTTTGGTTTCGTTTGGTTTGGTTTGGTTTGGTTTGGTTTGATTTCGTTTGGTTTGGTTTGGTTTGGTATGGTTTGGTTTGGTTTGGTTTGGTTTGGTTTCGTTAGGTCAGGTTAGGTTAGGTTAGGTTAGGTTAGGTTGGGTAGGTTTGGTTAGGTTTGGTTTGGTTTGGTATGGTATGATTTGGTTTTGTTAGGTTAGGTTAGGTTTGGTTTGGTTTGGTTGCTTTCGTCTAGTTTGGTTTGGTTTGGTTTGGATTGGTTAGGTTTGGTTATGTTAGGTTAGCTTAGGTTAGTTTAGGTTAGGTCAGGTTAGGTTAGGTTAGGTTAGGTTAGGTTAGGTTAGGTTATGTTATGTTAGGTTAGGTTAGGTCAGGTAGGTTTGGTGGGGCTTGGTTTGGTTTGGTTTGGTTTGATTTGGTTTTATTAGGTTAGGTTAGGTTAGGTTTGGTTTCGTTTGGTTTGGTTTGGTTTCGTTTGGTTTGGTTTGGTTTCGTTTGGTTTGGTTTGGTTACGTTTGGTTTGGTTTGGTTTGGTTTGGTGTGGTTTGGTTTCGTTTGGTTTGGTTTGGTTTGGTTTGGTTTCGTTAGGTTAGGTTAGGTTAGGTTAGGTTAGGTTACGTTAGGTTGGGTAGGTTTGGTTAGGTTTGGTTTAGTTTGGTACGGTATGATTTGGTTTTGTTAGGTTAGGTTGGGTTAGGTTAGGTTTGGTTTGGTTTGGTTGGTTTGGTTTGGTTTGGTTTGGTTT
>NW_025727738.1:1105000-1107500 GCF_021461385.2 Schistocerca piceifrons
GTTAGCTTAGGTTAGGTTAGGTTAGGTTCGGTTCGGTTAGGTTAGGTTAGGTTGGGTTTGGTTTGGTTTGGTTTGGTTTGATTTGGTTTTATTAGGTTAGGTTAGGTTAGGTTTGGTTTGGTTTGGTTTGGTTTGGTTTGGTTTGGTTTGGTTTGGTTTCGTTTGGTTTGGTTTGGTATGGTTTGGTTTGGTTTGGTTTGGTTTGGTTTGGTTTGGTCTCGTTAGGTTAGGTTAGGTTAGGTTACGTTAGGTTGGGTAGGTTTGGTTAGGTTTGGTTTAGTTTGGTATGGTATGATTTGGTTTTGTTAGGTTAGGTTGGGTTAGGTTAGGTTTGGTTTGGTTTGGTTGGTTTGGTTTGGTTTGGTTTGGTTTGGTTTGGTTAGGTTAGGTTTGGTTAGGTTAGTTTAGGTTACGTTACTTTAGGTTAGGTTAGGTTAGGTTAGGTTAGGTTAGGTTTGGTTTGGATTGATTGGTTTGCTTTTATATGCTTTGGTTTGGTTTGGATTGGTTAGGTTAGGTTAGATTACGTTAAGTTGGGTTAGGTTGGGTTGGGTTGGGTTAGGTTAGGTTAGGTTAGATATGGTTATGTTAGGTTAGGTTCAGTTAGGTTAGGTTAGGTTAGGTTAGGTTAAGTTATGTTAGGTTAGGTTAGGTTAGGTTAGGTTAGATTAGTATTGGTTAGGTTAAGTTTGGTTTGGTTTGGTTTGGTTTGGTTTGGTTTTGGTTTCGTTTGATTTGGTTTGGTTTGGTTTGGTTTGGTTTGGTTTGGTTTCGTTTGGTTTGGTTTGGTTTGCTTTGGTTTGGTTTGGTTTGGGTTGGTTTGGTTTGGTTTGGTTTCGTTAGGTTAGGTTAGGTTAGGTTAGGTTAGGTTAGGTTAGGTTAGGCTCGGTTAGGTTAGGTTAGGTTTGGTTTGGTTTGGTTTTGTTTGGTTTGGTTTGGTTTCGTTTGGTTTGTTTTGGTTTTTGTTTGGTTTGGTTAAGTTAGGTTAGATTAGGTTAGGTTAGGTTAGGTTATTTTAGGTTAGGTTAGGTTAGGTTAGGTTTTGTTTGGTTTGGTTTGGTTTGGTTTTGTTTTGTTTTGTTAGGTTAAAATAGGTTAGGTTAGGTTAGGTTATGTTTGCTTTGGTTTGGTTTGGTTTGGTTTGGTTCGGTTTGGTTTCGTTTGGTTAGGTTAGGTTAGGTTAAGTTAATTTAGGTTAGGTAAGGTTAGGTTAGGTTAGGTTAGGTTAGGTTAGGTTAGGTTTGGTTTGGTTTGGTTTGGTTTATGTTTGGTTTGGTTAGGTTTGGTTTGGTTTGGTTTGGTATGGTTTGGTTTCGTTTCGTTTGGTTTGGTTTCGTTTGGTTTGGTTTGGTTTGCTTTGGTTTGGCTTGGTTTGGTTTGGTTTGGTTTGGTTTGGTTTGGTTTCGTTAGGTTAGGTTAGGTTAGGTTAGGTTAGGTTAGGTTAGGTTAGGTTTGGTTTGGGTTGGTTTGGTTTGGTCTGGTTTGGTTTTGTTTGGTTTCATTTGGTTTGGTTTGGTTTGGTTTGGTTTGGTTACGTTAGGTTAGGTTAGGTTAGGTTGGGTTAGATTAGGTTAGGTGAGGTTAGGTGAGGTAAGGTTAGGTTAGGTTAGGTTAGGTTAGGCTAGGTTAGGCTAGGCTAGGCTAGGCTATGCTAGGCTAGGTTAGGCTAAGCTAGGCTAGGCTATGCTAGGCTAGGATAGGTTAGGCTAGTTTAGTTTAGGCTAGGTTAGGCTCGATTGAGTTGGGTTGGGTTGGTTTGGGTTGGCTTGGGTTGCGTTGGGTTGGGTTGTGTTGGGTTGGGTTGTGTTTTGTTGGGTTGTGTTAGGTTGGGTTAGGTTGGGTCTCGTTTGCTTGGGTTGTGTTGGGTTGGGTTGGGTTGGGTTGGGTTGTGTTAGGTTAGGTTACATTAGGTTAGGGTTGATTAAATTAGGTTAGGTTAGGTTAGGATTGGTTAGGTTAGGTTAGGTTTGGTTTGGTATTGTTAGGTTAGGTTAGGTTAGGTTAGGTTTGGTTTGGTTTGGTTTGGTTTGGTTTGGTTAGGTTTTCTTGAAATAAGTTACGTTAGGTTAGATTAGGATAGGTTAGGTTAGGTTAGATTAGGTTAGGTTAGGTTAGGTTTGGATAGGTTAGGTTAGGTAAGGATTGGTTTGGTTTGGTTTGGTTTGGTTTGGTTTGGTTTGGTTTCGTTAGGTTAGGTTAGGTTAGGTTAGTTTGGGTTTGGTTGGGTTGTTTTGGGATAGGTTAGGTTAGGTTAGGTTAGGTTAGATTAGGTTAGGTTTGGTTCGGTTTGGTTTGGTTTGGTTTCGTTTGGTTTGGTTTGGTTGGTTTCGTTTGGTTTCGTTTGGTTTGGTTTCGTTTGGTTTGGTTTCGTTTAGTTTGGTTTATTTTGGTTTGGTTTGGTTTGGTTTGGTTTGGTTTGGTTTGGTTTGGTTTGGTTTGGTTTGGTTTGGTTTGGTTTGGTTTGGTTTGGTTTCGTTAGGTTAGGTTAGGTTAGGATAGG
>NW_025727738.1:1112500-1127500 GCF_021461385.2 Schistocerca piceifrons
ACCCACAGCAGAGTCATTCGAAGTTTTGAAGAGTATTGGTAGGTAAGTCATCACAGAGCGGACCCACTGTAGTCCTGGTAGAGAGTATGGTATTGGTGGGCCACCAGAGGTGCAGACCCACTGCAGTCCTTGTAGAAATAATGGTATTGATGGATCATCAAAGATGTAGACCCACTGTAGTCCTTGAAGAGATGGCCAGCAGCCATCTGTTGTGACTGTGCAGGTGCACAATTACCATTGAAGAGTCTTGCGGATAATATAGCAAGTCCATAAACCACCACTTGTGCACTCACAAAGTTTTTGAAATTGTCCCTTGCTGAGTTATTAACACACGTGCAAACACTAACAGTCCCTACTTCTCACATATTGTCCACATACTATGACCAACAGAAACGTGTGCAGTGAAATGTAACTAACAAGTTAATAATGTCATGAACTGGTGACAATTACAATTTTATAACATAAGAATACAATAACAAAGGTACAAAATACATCATTAAAACATAATAATACAGATAACATTTGTAGTACAGGCTTTACAAAAGAATAGAAATAAACATTCAGTGTTACAAAAATAGTGACATAAGTACATACATAAAATAATGAGAATAGTTTTCGAAACAGTAATTTCACACATGAACATTGAAACAGAACAGAATTGTAAACAACTTTACAAAGAAAATAACATATTATTAATGCAACTTATATTTGAGGATAACAGTATTCCTCCTCATAGTGAATATAGCTTAGTATTAGAAGAGAAAAAAATTCTATGAAACAGTACACAGAGACAGGAAGAAAACAAATACTCAAGGGTACACAAACACATAGTGGGATAACACCAATAGGAAAGGACAGGGTTCGTTTTCAGTGTAACATTTGGTACTGCAGTCCAACCCAAAACTTCATATATCTTTCCTCTTATTTCATCCTTTGTTTCCACCAAAAAAAATTCTATCTAAGCATGCTTTCTGTATTTATATGTTCACACATTTCTTACCTCAACATTTATTTCCAAGAAAATCCTACCTAAACCTGTTTTCTCAATGCATTTCTTCCAATTCATCGCAACTCATTCTCTTAGAGGCTACCCCCTCTTAAGCTAACTTAAATCTACTGAGCTCAGATGCTAAACTAAGGGACGAGGCAATGCAGCATCACATAACAATTAATATAAACAGCAATTACCAAAAAATTGGAAAATTGCAAAGCAAGCTACCGTAAATCTAAATTAACAGATAAAATGCAAAATTACAACTAATATGAGCCAATGTGCAGCAACATGAAAAATCAATGAGTAGTAAAATTGGCTTAGCAGAGTAACACAAATTAAAGTTCAGTAGCACTATGCCTGGCAAACAGCAGCTTATATCTAAACATGACATAGCTCAAGAAGAAAAAATATTACAGTAAAAACAACAATGCAGATAAGGGAAATGTATATTCACATCTTAATGTCTATGTAATTAAAGTGGTGCACCACAAGAAGTTATTCTACCAAAAGTTACCAATTACTTGAAAAGAAAATTATGAATGCAGTTACTAGTTCCTTCTTATTGTTCTTTCCTTTCCAAGTGCTCCTTTTTTAAAGAATGTGGATCATAAAATAATTATTTAATAGATCTGTTGACAGAAAGTGTTCACATTAGCAAATGCATTTCATTTTATAAAAGCAATGCTGCAACACAGCTGGAAAACAGATGTCAAATGAAATAAGCAACTATGAAAAGCAAAGCATAAAAATATCATTCAGTAGTCATGTGACATTTCGTAAGTTAGTAGAAATTCTCTCAACTCTCATAGAAAGACGCTTGTCATAATCAGGTGTGCAGATGTAAAAATATTTCTTGTCATTTTATTAGGCATTTCAGTAAATATCGTAAATTAAGAGCTAGTGTAATCATATGTTTTCAAGTTCGACCGTGTCGTTTTTGCGATGCTTTCTCTAAAGGAATGACAATGGCCAGGATAATGGCGTTCCCTTTCTTTTTTTTTTTCTTCCTGTGCTCTGAAAGGCACGCGCTAATGACTTTTTCTCCAGGCGTCTGACACAGCTGGGTGCCCGCGACGCATTACGTGCAGGTGGTCCCTTAACTTTCGTACGGAAATATTTACGACAGCAATTTTCGCTAAAGTGACAGTCTCACATAAAAATACTTCACAGGTCAAGAATTAGCGTTGCAAATCTGTAGAAACAAAATCCTATGAATATAACAGTGTTAAAAAAATGTTCAGTGGCATTGTGATACATTCACACATGATTCACACATGTCATAACTCTTAAAGTACGATTCTTGGTTTCCAACATCCTTTTTCACAAGACAAGAGTCCCTACCCACTATTCATTACTCCTTACCTCATTATACATATACATATTCGTCGACACTTCTTCAATATTTCATCGTGAGAAATACGTAGCATAATAAACATTCCTCAACAACATAATACACATCGTCGTCGTAATAATAACATCATAACACTTCAGTCAAATCTCAAAATCGTCGTAACTTCCTCCAATAATTTCTAAGCCTAAAATAATTCTCTGCTCATGTCAAAAGTGTCAGCTGCCTCAAACGTACTTTAAAAATCATGATCTCATACCAAATACATCATTCAAAGCTCTCATAGTATCACAATGATTCCGAAAAAATATGAACAGTTTACAAAGTACAGACAAAATACAGATTCATAAGTGTGAAGTTATCCAACGGTGTAATTACGTAAACATCTGTCACTGCCGTAGTAAAAAGTTTGTCTCTCTCAGTTCAATGATCAGATAGCTGTGTAATTTATGTGTTAGAGAAATATGGTACCGATGTGTTAAATTGTATAAGCAAATACCATACTAGCTAGGGCTCCTTGTGCTTGCCAAACACTTGGTACACAAAGTAAGCGTGTACCCCCCTGAGGATAAATGTAATTATACCCTCAGGTGTTACAAATTACAGCAATGGAATGAAATGTATCACGGAAAACTTTCTTTGTAATTAAAAAATCTTTGAAAATAAGTGTTTTAAGTATAAAATTGATCACTTAAATACGTGTACTGTAGCGCTAAATGTGCGTCTTGTTGCAACATAATCTGTGTGGAAGTGTCGTAGTTATCGTCCTCCGAAAGCTACGTTCTGCAGAAGTCAATGTACTTACCTCATAATACACAAAAGTGAAATGCTTTGCGTATAGATATCATACTTATTATGCTTATTGCCGTGATGAAGAAAGTAATGTGCTGTAACGTATTGTTGTGCTACAGAAACGGCTGTCTCCTTGTAGCTATACCATAAAAGTTACTACTAAAACATGTTTTACTTTCCAGAATAATACAGAAAAACTGTGCAGATATAAAACAGATACACCACAAAAGCAACATTGTAAATTGTCACTCATTAGTAGCGTCGTGATAAAACCGTGTAGTTGTCACATAAACTAACCACTGTGTCGTCTGGTATCTCACAGAAAGTACTTTAAACCCAGAATGTATTTTCAAGTAAACCAAAATGTTGCATTAAAATCTCATTACCAGTACTGGTAAATGTTCTAATCGTACAACTAACAAGCAAGAATGTACACACACAATTACACTGTGTCGTCAGTTTGCAATAACAATGCATTTGTAATTTCTGTTTAAATAATTTCTCTTGGTTCTTGGCTGGATATTGAACTTCAAACATTGTTGCATGGTAACAGTTTCTAAAGCATACTAGTAACGTGAAGTGAAACGTTTTATGGCAAAGACAAAGTTAAAAAGCAGATTATCTTTCAATAAACGGTTTTACATGTGAAATATGGTGTAAAGCTTTACTCTTCCTAGTACGCAGAATTTCAACTTGAATGCAATTATCATGCGGTATTCGCCCGTAAAGAATACTGGAATCTTGCTCAAGGTTAGCGTCAATGTTATTTTTCTCTGAGCCAGCCGGCGCACGCGGCTGCCTGCGGTGTGAGTCATTGTCTGTTTCTTTGTTGGCGCGCGTCGTTATTGGGATTAGGAGACCTAACTTCCACAAATTCGCCTTGACGAGAGGGCCCTGCCCTGTTTGAATCCCGCCAGTTCTGATGCAATTCAGGTCTGTCGTTACGATCATATCGTCTGTCGTCATGTCGGTAGATTCCATAGTTTCTTTCTTGTCGCTCACATGGTGGAGAATTTCTCCCTGAATCGTAACTGCGCGCTGGTCCGTTGCGTCTAAAGTTATTAGCGCAACGCAATCTGACTTTCAAAATTCCCTACAAAACAATGGCCCTGACTAACATTTAACTATACCTTTCACAAATCACTTACCTCACAAAAATCTTCGCTGCTCAAGCTACTGCAATACAGCGAGCGCCACTACTGCCAGCTAAATAAAAGATTCAAACTATGGAAGGCACTAACTACTGATAGGGATAGTTAGCAAATGAAAGATATTAATAGAGAACGAACAATGTATTTACCTTGATATCATCACAAGTCATAATATATATATCAGTTCATGACAAATTACAAACCTCCGCCATCTCTCTCCCCACATCCACCACTGCTGGCGGCTCACCTCCAACTGCGCAACGCTACGCGCTGTTCACAGCCAGCTGCCGCTGCCCAACACTACAATGGCAGACAACAATGCAAACTAGCCACAGACTGCACACAGCACAGCCAGTGATTTTCATATTGAGCGCTACGTAACGTTGCCAATAAGAAAACATAAACAGCCTACTTACATAGCCCCCATGCTCCCCACAAAAAATTTTACAAAATATTTTATGGGCAGTGGCCAATAATGATTTGATAAAATTTTTCATAATTACAATAACAAACATGTCAAATGCACACACTTATTGATACAATGTTGGTCAAAAGCTAAAATTTTCTCACAGTCCATAAAGACAGTCCTAATCGTACATAACAGGAGAATAGCAGTGTTTTTCTCAAAGTCTGAGCAGTAAAAGAAAATGCACACAGAAGTAGTGGATTTCCATGCAGTCTTGAAGAAGTCCTTCCAACGGAAAGACAATGCTGGCTCTTGACATGCTGACAGGTAATGGGCCACAATGGAGCAAACCCACAGCAGAGTCATTCGAAGTTTTGAAGAGTATTGGTAGGTAAGTCATCACAGAGCGGACCACTGTAGTCCTGGTAGAGAGTATGGTATTGGTGGGCCACCAGAGGTGCAGACCCACTGCAGTCCTTGTAGAAATAATGGTATTGATGGATCATCAAAGATGTAGACCCACTGTAGTCCTTGAAGAGATGGCCAGCAGCCATCTGTTGTGACTGTGCAGGTGCACAATCACCATTGAAGAGTCTTGCGGATAATATAGCAAGTCCATAAACCACCACTTGTGCACTCACAAAGTTTTTGAAATTGTCCTTAGAACCAGCAATGCTGTTATCCAGTCCCTTGCTGAGTTATTAACAGACGTGCAAACACTAACAGTCCCTACTTCTCACATATTGTCCACATACTATGACCAACAGAAACGTGTGCAGTGAAATGTAACTAACAAGTTAATAATGTCATGAACTGGTGACAATTACAATTTTATAACATAAGAATACAATTACAAAGGTACAAAATACATCATTAAAAACATAATAATACAGATAACATTTGTAGTACAGGCTTTACAAAAGAATAGAAATAAACATATACATCAGTGTTACAAAAATAGTGACATAAGTACATACATAAAATAATGAGAATAGTTTTCGAAACATTAATTTCACACATGAACATTGAAACAGAACAGAATTGTAAACAACTTTACAAAGAAAATAACATATTATTACTGCAACTTATATTTGAGGATAACAGTATTCCTCCTCATAGTGAATACAGCTTAGTATTAGAAGAGAAAAAAAATTCTATGAAACAGTACACAGAGACAGGAAGAAAACAAATACTCAAGGGTACACAAACACATAGTGGGATAACACCAATAGGAAAGAACAGGGTTCGTTTTCAGTGTAACATTTGGTACTGCAGTCCAACCCAAAACTTCATATATCTTTCCTCTTATTTCATCCTTTGTTTCCACCAAAAAAAATTCTATCTAAGCATGCTTTCTGTATTTATATGTTCACACATTTCTTACCTCAACATTTATTTCCAAGAAAATCCTACCTAAACCTGTTTTCTCAATGCATTTCTTCCAATTCATCGCAACTCATTCTCTTAGAGGCTACCCCCTCTTAAGCTAACTTAAATCTACTGAGCTCAGATGCTAAACTAAGAGACGAGGCAATGCAGCATCACATAACAAATCAACACAAACAGCAATGCAAAAAAATGCAAATTGGCAAAGCTAGCAGCATAAATGTGCAAAAGTCAAATTCAATAACACTATGCTTGGCAAACAGCAGCAACTTATACCTAAACATGACATAGCGCAAGCAGAAAAAATATTACACTAAACAACAATGCAGATAAGGGAAATGTATATTCACATCTTAATGTCTATGTAATTAAAGTGGTGCACCACAAGAAGTTATTCTACCAAAAAGTTACCAATTACTTGAAAAGAAAATTATGAATGCAGTTACTAGTTCCTTCTTATTGTTCTTTCCTTTCCAAGTGCTCCTTTTTTAAAGAATGTGGATCATAAAATAATTATTTAATAGATCTGTTGACAGAAAGTGTTCACATTAGCAAATGCATTTCATTTTATAAAAGCAATGCTGCAACACAGCTGGAAACCAGATATCAAGTGAAATAAGCAATTACGCAAACCAAAGCATAAAAACATCATTCAATAGTCATGTGGCATTTCGTAAGTCAGTAGCTCGCAACTCTCATAGAAAGACACTTGTCCTTATCAGGTTTGCAGATGTACGAATATTTCCCATCAATTCATAAGCATTTCAGCAATTAGCACAAAGTGCGAGTAATCATATGTTTTCAAGTAACGAGGGTGTCGCATGAGCGATGAAAGGCACACCCTAATGGCTTGTTCTCCAGGTGTTTTCCTGTGCTCTGAAAGGCACGCGCTAATGCCTTTTTCTCCAGGCGTCTGACACAGCTGGGTGCCCACGACGCATTATGTGTAGGTGGTCCGTTAACTTTCTTACGGAAATATTTACGACAGCAGTTTCCGCTACAGAGACAGTCGCATATAAAGATATTTCACAGGTCAAGAATTTGCGTTACAAATCTGTAGAAACAAAATGCTATTGATATAACAGTGTCCAAAAAAAATTTTCGTCTGCATTGTAATACATTCACGCATTTACGCACATTTCATAACTCTTAAAGTACGATTTGTTCATCACAGTAAAATAGTGTTTTTTTCAAAGTCTGAGCAGTAGAAGAAAATGCACACAGAAGTAGTGGATTTCCAAGCAGTCTTGAAGAAGTAGTGTTGTCCTTCCAACGGAAAGACAATGCTGGCTCTTGACATGCTGACAGGTAATGGGCCACAATGGAGCAAACCCACAGCAGAGTCATTCGAAGTTTTGAAGAGTATTGGTAGGTAAGTCATCACAGAGCGGACCCACTGTAGTCCTGGTAGAGAGTATGGTATTGGTGGGCCACCAGAGGTGCAGACCCACTGCAGTCCTTGTAGAAATAATGGTATTGATGGATCATCAAAGATGTAGACGCACTGTAGTCCTTGTAGAGATAATGGTATTGGTGAGTCATCAAAGATGCAGACCCACTGTAGTCCTTGTAGAGATAATGGTATTGGTGGGCCACCTGAGGTGCAGACCCACTGTAGTCCTGGTATAGACGGCCAGCAGCCATCCGTTGCGACTGTGCAGGTGCACAATCACCATCGAAGATTCTTGCAGAGAATATAGCAAGTCCATAAACCACCACTTGTGCACTCAGAAAGTTTTTCTTTTAATTGTCCTTAGAACCAGCAATGCTGTTATCCAGTCCCTTGCTGAATTACCAACACACGTGCAAACACTATCAGTCCCTACTTCTCACATATTGTCCACATAGTCTTGCGGAGAATATAGCACATTAAACTATACCTTTCACAAATCACTTACCTCACAAAAATCTTCGCTGCTCAAGCTACTGCAATACAGCGAGCGCCACTACTGCCAGCTAAATAAAAGATTCAAACTATGGAAGGCACTAACTACTGATAGGGATAGTTAGCAAATGAAAGATATTAATAGAGAACGAACAATGTATTTACCTTGATATCATCACAAGTCATAATATATATATCAGTTCATGACAAATTACAAACCTCCGCCATCTCTCTCCCCACATCCACCACTGCTGGCGGCTCACCTCCAACTGCGCAACGCTACGCGCTGTTCACAGCCAGCTGCCGCTGCCCAACACTACAACGGCAGACAACAATGCAAACTAGCCACAGACTGCACACAGCACAGCCAGTGATTTTCATATTGAGCGCTACGTAACGTTGCCAATAAGAAAACATAAACAGCCTACTTACATAGAGAAAACATAAGCAGCCTACTTACATAGAGAAAACATAAACAGCCTACTTACAGGTTTCGTTAGGTTAGGTTAGGTTAGGTTAGGTTAGGTTAGGTTATGTTAGGTTAGGTGAGGTTAGGTTAGGTTAGGTTAGGTTAGGTTAGGTTCGGTTCGGTTCGGTTCGGTTCCGTTCGGTTCGGTTCGGTTCGGTTCGGTTCGGTTCCGTTCGGTTCCGTTCGGTTCGGTTCGGTTTGGTTCGGTTCAGTTAGGTTAGTTTGGGTTAGGTTAGGTTAGGTTAGGTTAGGTTAGGTTAGGTTAGGTTAGGTTTTGTTTGGTTTGGTTTGGTTTGGTTTTGTTTTGTTTTGTTAGGTTAAAATAGGTTAGTTTAGGTTAGGTTAGGTTAGGTTATGTTAGGTTAGGTTTGGTTAGGTTAGGTTAGGTTAGGTTAGGTTAGGTTAGGTTAGGTTAGGTTAGGTGAGGTGAGGTTAGGTTAGGTTAGGTTAGGTTAGGTTAGGTTCGGTGTGGTTCAGTTCGGTTCCGTTCGGTTCGGTTCGGTTCGGTTCCGTTCCGTTCGCCTCGGTTCGGTTCGGTTTGGTTCGGTTCGGTTAGGTTAGTTTAGGTTAGTGTAGGTTAGGTTAGGTTAGGTTATATTAGGTTAGGTTAGGTTAGGTTTGGTTTGGTTTGGTTTGGTTTGTATTGGTTAGGTTAGGTTAGGTTAGGTTAGGTTAGGTTAAGTTAGGCTACGTTAGGTTAGGTTAGGTTTGGTTTGGTTTGGTTTGGTTTGACTTGGTTTTGTTTGGTTAGGTTTGGCTTGGTTTGGTTTCGTTACGTTAGGTTAGGTTAGGTTAGGTTAGGTTATGTTAGGTTAGGTTAGGTTATGTTAGGTCAGGTTAGGTTGGGTAGTTTTGGTTAAGTTTGGTTTGGTTTGGTATGGTATGATTTGGTTTTGTTAGGTTAGGTTAGGTTAGGTTAGGTTTGGTTTAGTTTGGTTGGTTTGGTTTGCTTTGGTTTGGTTTGGTTTGGTTAGGTTTGGTTAGGTTTGGTTAGGTTTGGGTAGTTTAGGTTAGGTTAGGTTAGGTTAGATTAGGTTAGGTTAGGTTAGGTTAGGTCAGGTTTGGTTAGGTTTGGTTAGGTTAGGTTTGGTTTGGGTTGGTTTGGTTTGGTCTGGTTTGGTTTGGTTTGGTTTGACTTGGTTTGGTTTGGTTTGGTTTGGTTAGGTTTGGTTAGGTTAGGTTATGTTAGGTTGGGTTAGAGTAGGTTAGGTTAGGTTAGGTGAGGTAAGGTTAGGTTAGGTTAGGTTAAGTTAGGCTAGGTTAGGTTAGGCTAGGCTAGGCTATGCTAGGCTAGGTTAGGCTAGGCTAGGCTAGGCTATGCTAGGCTAGGATAGGGTAGGCTAATTTAGTTTAGGCTAGGTTAGGCTCGGTTGAGTTGGGTTGGGTTGGGTTGGGTTGGATTTGTTTGGGTTGGGTTGGGTTGGGTTGGGTTGGTTTGGGTTGGGTTGGATTGCGTTGGGTTGGGTTGTGTTGTGTTGGGTTGTGTTTTGTTGGGTTGTGTTGGGTTGGGTTGTGTTGGGTTGCGTTTGCTTGGGTTGTGTTGGGTTGGGTTGGGTTGGGTTGGGTTAGGTTAGGTTAGGTTACATTAGGTTAGGGTTGATTAAATTAGGTTAGGTTAGGTTAGGTTTGGTTAGGTTAAGTTAGGTTAGGTTAGGTTAGGTTAGATTAGGTTAAGTTAGGTTAGGTTAAGCCAGGTTATGTTAGGTTGGGTTAGGTTTCGTTAGGTTTGGTTTGGTTTGGTATTGTTAGGTTAGGTTAGGTTAGGTTAGGTTTGGTTTGGTTTGGTTTGGTTAGGTTTTGTTGAATTAAGTTAGGTTAGGTTAGATTAGGTTAGGTTAGGTTAGGTTAGGTTAGGTTAGGTTAGGTTAGGTTAGGTTAGGATAGGTTAGGTAAGGTTTGGTTTGGTTTGGTTTGGTTTGGTCTGCTTTCGTATCGTTTGGTTTGGTTTATTTTGGTTAGGTTAGGTTAGGTTAGGTTAGGTTAGGTTAGGTTAGGTTGGGTTTGGTTGGGTTGGTTTGGGTTAGGTTAGGTTAGGTTAGGTTAGGTTAGGTTAGATTAGGTTAGGTTAGGTTAGGTTAGGTTTTGTTTGGTTTGGTTTGGTTTTGTTTGGTTTTGTTTTGTTAGGTTAAAATAGGTTAGGTTAGGTTAGGTTTGGTTTGGTTTGGTTTGGTTTGGTTTGGTTTGGTTAGGTGTGGTTAGGTTAGGTTAGGTTAGGTTAGGTTAGGTTACGTTAGGTTAGATTTGGTTTGGTTTGGTTTGGTTTGGTTTTGTTTGGTTTCGTTTGGTTTGGTTTGGTTTGGTTTGTTTTGGTTTGGTTTGGTTTGGTTTGGTTAGGTTTTGTTGAATTAAGTTAGGTTAGGTTAGATTAGGTTAGGTTAGGTTAGGTTAGGGTAGGTTAGGTTAGGTTAGGTTAAGTTAGGTTAGGTTAGTTTAGGTTAGGTTAGGTTAGGTTAGGTTAGGTTACATTGGGTTTGGTTGGGTTGGTTTGTGTTAGGTTAGGTTAGGTTAGGTTAGGTTAGATTAGGTTAGGTTTGGTTTGGTTTGGTTTGGTTTGGTTTCGTTTGGTTTGTTTTGGTTGGTTTCGTTTGTTTTAGTTTGGTTTGGTTTCGTTTGGTTTGGTTTCGATTAGTTTGGTTTATTTTGGTTTGGTTTGGTTTGGTTTGGTTTGGTTTGGTTTGGTTTGGTTAGGTTAGGTTGGTTATGTTGGGTGAGGTTAGGTTAGGTTAGTTTGCGTTGCGTTGGTTTGGGTTGTGTTAGGTTAGGTTAGGTTAGGTTAGGTTCGGTTCGGTTAGGTTCGGTTGGGTTAGGTTAGGTTAGGTTAGGTTTTGTTTGGTTTGGTTTGGTTTTGTTTGGTTTTGTTTCGTTAGGTTAACATAGGTTAGGTTAGGTTTGGTTTGGTTTGGTTTGGTTTGGTTTGGTTTGGTTAGGTGTGGTTAGGTTAGGTTAGGTTAGGTTAGGTTAGGTTAGGTAAGGTTAGGTTAGGTTAGGTTAGGTTTGGTTTGGTTTGGTTTGGTTTGGTTTCGATTGGTTTGGTTTCGTTTCGTTTGGTTTGGTTTGGTATGGTTTGGTTTGGTTTGGTTTGGTTTGGTTTGGTTTGGTTTGGTTTGGTTCGGTTTGGTTTGGTTTGGTTTGGTTTGGTTTGGTTTGGTTTCGTTAGGTTAGGTTAGGTTAGGTTAAGTTAGGTTAGGTTAGGTTAGGTAATGTTAGGTTAGGTGAGGTTGGGTTAGGTTAGGTTAGGTTAAGTTCGGTTCGGTTCGGTTCGGTTCCGTGCGGTTCGGTTCGGTTCGGTTCCGTTCCGTTCTGTTTCGTTCGGTTCGGTTCGGTTCGTTTTGGTTCGGTTCGGTTAGGTTAGTTTAGGTTAGGTTAGGTTAGGTTAGGTTAGGTTAGGGTTTGTTTGGTTTGGTTTGGTTTTGTTTTGTTAGGTTAAAATAGGTTAGGTTAGGTTAGGTTAGTTTTGCTTTGGTTTGGTTTGGTTTGGTTTGGTTTGGTTTGGTTAGGTGTGGTTAGGTTAGGTTAGGTTAGGTTAGGTTAAGTTAGGTTAGGTTTTGTTTGCTTTTGTTTGGTTTGGTTTGGTTTGGTTTCGTTTGGTTAGGTTAGGTTAGGTTAGGTTAGGTTAGATTAGGTTAGGTTAGGTTAAGTTAGGTGAGGCGAGGTTAGGTTAGGTTAGGTTAGGTTCGGTTCGGTTCAGTTCGGTTCCGTTCGGTTCGGTACGGTTCGATTCTGTACCGTTCAGTTCGGTTCGGTTCGGTTTGGTTCGGTTCCGTTAGGTTAGTTTAGGTTAGTGTAGGTTAGGTTAGGTTAGGTTATATTAGGTTAGGTTAGGTTAGGTTTGGTTTGGTTTGGTTTGGTTTGTATTGGTTAGGTTAGGTTAGGTTAGGTTAGGTTAGGTTAGGTTAGGTTTGGTTTGGTTTGGTTTGGTTTGGCTTGGTTTTGTTTGGTTAGGTTTGGCTTGGTTTGGTCTTGTCTGGTTTGATTTGTTTTGGTTTGGTCTGGTTTGGTTTGGTTAGGTTAGGTTAGGTTAGGTTAGGTTAGGTTAGGTTACGTTAGGTTAGGTTATGTTAGGTTAGGTTAGGTTAGGTTAGGTTAGGTTAGGTTAGGTTTGGTTTAGTTTGGTTTGGTTTGGTTTGGTTTGGTTTGGTTTGGTTTGGTTTGGTTATGTTAGGTTACGTTAGGTTAGGTTAGGTTACGTTACGTTAGGTTAGGTTAGGTTAGGTTAGGTTAGGTTAGGTTAGGTTAGGTTAGGTTTGCTTTGGTTTGGTTTGGTGTGGTTTGGTTTCGTTTGCTTAGGTTTGGTTTGGTTTCGTTTGGTTTGGTACGGTTTCGTTTGGTTTGGTTTGGTTTGGTTTGGTTAGATTAGGTTAGGTTAGGTTAGGTTAGATTAGGTTACGTTAGGTTAGGTTAGGTTAGGTTAGGTTATGTTAGGTTAGGTTAGGTTGGGTAGGTTTGGTTAGGTTTGGTTTGGTTTGGTATGGTATGATTTGGTTTTGTTAGGTTAGGTTAGGTTAGGTTTGGTTTGGTTTGGTTGGTTTGGTTTGATTTGGTTTGGTTTGGTTAGGTTAGGTTTGGTTAGGTTTGGTTAGGTTTGGGTAGGTTAGGTTAGGTTAGGTTAGGTTAGACTAGGTTAGGTTAGGTTAGGTCAGGTTAGGTTAGGTTTGTTTAGGTTAGGTTTGGTTTGGTTTGGTTTGGTTTGGTTTGGTCTGGTTTCGTATGGTTTGGTTTGGTTTGGTTTGGTTAGGTTAGGATAGGTTAGGTTAGGTTAGGTTAGGTTAGGTTGGGTTTGGTTGGGTTGGTTTGGGTTAGGTTAGGTTAGGTTAGGTTAGGTTAGGTTAGGTTAGGTTAGGTTATGTTAGGTTAGGTTAGGTTCGGTACGGTTAGGTTCGGTTAGGTTAGGTTAGGTTAGGTTATGTTAGGTTAGGTTAGGTTCTGATCGGTTACGTTCGGTTAGGTTAGGTTAGGTTAGGTTAGGTTAGGTTAGGTTTTGTTTGGTTTGGTTTGGTTTTGTTTGGCTTTGTTTTGTTAGGTTAAAGTAGGTTAGGTTAGGTTAGGTTAGGTTTGGTTAGGTTTGGTTTGGTTTCGTTTGGTTTGGTTTCGTTTGGTTTGATTTGGTTTGGTTTGGTTTGGTTTGGTTAGGTGTGGTTAGGTTAGGTTAGGTTAGGGTAGGTTAGGTTAGGTTAAGTTAGGTTAGGTTTTGTTTGGTTTTGTTTTGTTTGGTTTGGTTTGGTTTGGTTAGGTTAGGTTAGGGTAGGTTAGGTTAGGTTAGGCTAGGTTAAGTTAGGTGAGGTGAGGTTAGGTTAGGTTACGTTAGGTTAGGTTCGGTTCGGTTCGGTTCCGTTCCGTTCCGTTCGGTTCGGTTCGGTTACGTTCCGTTCGGTTCGGTTCGGTTCGGTTCGGTTCGGTTTGGTTTGGATCGGTTAGGTTAGTTTAGGTTAGGTTAGGTTAGGTTAGACTGGGTTATGTTAGGTTAGGTTAGGTTAGGTTTGGTTTGGTTTGGTTTGGTTTGTATTGGTTAGGTTAGGTTACGTTAGGATTGGTTAGGTTATGTTTGGTTAGGTTTTGTTTGGTTTGGTTTGGTTTGGCTTGGTTTTGTTTGGTTAGGTTTGGCTTGGTTTGGTCTGGTCTGGTTTGATTTGTTTTGGTTTGGTCTGGTTTGGTTAGGTTTGGTTTGGTTTGGTTTGGTTTGGTTTGGTTTGGTTTGGTTTGGTTCGGTTTGGTTTGGTTTGGTTTGGTTTGGTTTGGTTTCGTTAGGTTATGTTAGGTTAGGTTAGGTTAGGTTATGTTAGGTTAGGTGAGGTTAGGTTAGGTTAGGTTCGGTTCGGTTCGGTTCGGTTCCGTTCGGTTCCGTTCCGTTCGGTTCCGTTCGGTTCGGTTCAGTTCGGTTTGGTTCGGTTCGGTTAGGTTAGTTTAGGTTAGGTTAGGTTAGGTTAGGTTAGGTTAGGTTAGGTTAGGTTTTGTTTGGTTTGGTTTGGTTTTGTTTGGTTTTGTTTTGTGAGGTTAAAATAGGTTAGGTTGGGTTAGGTTAGGTTTGCTTTGGTTTGGTTAGGTTTAGTTTGGTTTGGTTTGGTTAGGTGTGGTTAGGTTAGGTTAGGTTAGGTTAGGTTAGGTTAGATTAGGTTAGGTTAGGATTGGTTTGGTTTGGTTTGGTTTGATTTGGTTTGGTTTTGTTAGGTTAGGTTAGGTTAGGTTAGGTTTGCATTGGTTTGGTATGGTTAGGTTTGGTTTGGTTTGGTTAGGTTTGGTTGCGTTAGGTTAGGTTACGATAGGTTAGGTTAGGTTACGTTAGGTTATGTTAGGTTAGGTTAGGTTAGGTTTGGTTTGGTTTGGTTTGGTTTGGTTTGGTTTTGTTTGGTTTGGTTTGGTTTGGTGTGGTTAGGTGTGGTTAGGTTAGGTTAGGTTAGGTTGGGTTTGGTTTGCTTAGGTTAGGTTAGGTTAGGTCAGGTTTCGTTTGGTTTGGTTTGGTTTGGTTTGGTTAGGTTAGGTTAGGTTAGGTTAGGTTTGGTTTGGTTTGGTTTGGTTTGGTTTGGTTCGGTTTGGTTTGGTTTGGTTTGGTTTTGTTTGGTTTGGTTTCGTTT
>NW_025727738.1:1140000-1142500 GCF_021461385.2 Schistocerca piceifrons
TAATTGTAACGTTCAGAGCCTCTCAATGACGATGGAAAACACAAATTACGTCGAGATTCAATACATCGTCGTCCAGCCTACTTGTCTCCAAGGGCCTATTGCTGCATCAAGCACCTTATCGTCCTTCTCCTGTGGGTCTAGTTTAAAGAATCCGACGATAAATTGACAGTTAATTGTAACGTTCAGAGCCTCTTAATAACGATGGAACACACAAATTGCGTTGCGATTCAATACATCGTTCTCTAGCCCTAATGTCTCCAAGGGCCTATCGCTGTGTCGGTCACTTTACGGTTGTTCTCCTGTGAGTCTAGTTTTTCGAATCCGACGCAAGACATACAGTTAATTGTATCGTTCCGACCCTGCTAACGACGACGGAACTCACAAACTGCGTCGCGATTCAATACATCGTCCTCCAGCCGACTTGTCTCAAAGCGTCTATTGCGGTCTTGGGCACCTTATGGTCGTTCTCCTGTGAGTAGGTTAGGTTAGGTTAGGTTAGGTTAGGTTAGGCTAGGCTAGGCTAGGCTGGGCTAGGCTAGGCTAAGCTAGGCTACGCTAGGCTAGGCTAGGCTAGGCTAGGCTAGGCTTGGCTAGGCTAGGCTAGCCTAGGCTAGGCTATGCTAGGCTAGGATAGGTTAGGCTAGTTTAGGTTAGGATATGTTAGACTCGGTTGGGTTGGGTTGGGTTGGGTTGGGTTGGATTGGGTTTTTTGGGGTTGGGTTGGATTGGGTTGCGTTGGGTTGGGTTTCGTTGGGTTGGGTTGGGTTGGGTTGTGTTGGGTTGGGTTGGGTTGTGTTGGGTTGCGTTTGGTTGGGTTGTGTTGTGTTGGGTTGGGTTAGGTTAGGATAAGTTACGTTAGGTTAGGTTTGGTTAGGTTAGGTTTTGTTAGGTTAGGTTTGGTTAGGTTAGCTTTGGTTAGGTTAGGTTAGGTTAGGTTAGGTTAGGTTCAGTTACTTTAGGTTAGGTTAAGTTAGGTTAGGTTAGGTTAGGTTTGGTTTGGTATGGTTTGGTTTGGTTTGATTTGGTATCGTTTGGTTTGGTTTGGTTTGGTTTGGTTTGGTTTGGTTTGGTAAGGTTAGGATAGGTTAGGTTAGGTTAGGTTAGGTTAGGTTAGGTTAGGTTAGGGTAGGTTAGGTTATGTCTGGTTAGGTTAGGTTGGGTTAGGTTTCGTTAGGTTTGGTTTGGTTTGGTTTGGTTTTGTTAGGGTAGGTTAGGTTAGGTTAGGTTAGGTTAGGTTTGGTTTGGTTTGGTTTGGTTTGGTTTGGTTTGGTTAGGTTTGGTTAGGTTAGGTTAGGTTAGGTTACGTTAGGTTAGATTAGGTTAGGTTAGGTTAGGTTAGGTTAGGTTAGGTTAGGTTTGGTTTGGTTTGGTATGGTTTGGTTTGGGTTGGTTTGGTTTGGTTTGGTTTGGTTAGGTTAGGTTAGGTTAGGATAGGTTAGGTTAGGTTACGTTGGGTTAGGTTGGGGTGGGTTGGGTTAGGTTAGGTTAGGTTAGGTTAGATTAGGTTAGCTTTGGTTTGGTTTGGTTTGGTTTGGTTTCGTTTGGTTTGGTTTGGTTTGGTTTCGTTTGGTTTGGTTTGGTTTGGTGTCGTTTGGTTTGGTTTCGTTTTGTTTTGTTTGGTTTGGTTTGGTTTAGTTTGGTATCGTTTGGTCTGTTTTGGTTTGGTTTGGTTAGGTTAGGTTAGGTTAGGGTAGGTTAGGTTAGGTTAGGTTAAGTTAGGTGAGGTTAGGTTTGGTTTGGTTTGGTTTGGTATTGTTTTGTTAGGTTAAAATAGGTTAGGTTAGGTTAGGTTAGGTTTGCTTTGTTTGGTTTGGTTTGGTTCGGTTTGGTTTGGTTTGGTTTAATTTGGTTAGGTTTGGTTAGGTTAGGTTAGGTTCAGTTAGGTTAGGTTAGGTTAGGTTAGGTTTTATTTGGTTTGGTTTGGTTTGGTTTGGTTAGGTTAGGTTAGGTTAGGTTATGTTAGGTTAGGTTAGGTTAGGTTAGGTTAGGTTTGGTTTGGTTTGGTTTGGTTTGGTTTGGTTTGGTTAGGTTATGATGGGTTTCGTTATGTTAGGTAATTTTAGGTTAGGTTATGTTAGGTTAGGTTAGGTTAGGTTAGGTTCTTTTTGGTTTGTTTTGGTTTGGTTTGGTTTGGTTTGGTTTGGTTTGGTCTGGTTTGGTTTGTTTTGGTCTGGTTTGGTCTGGTTTGGTTAGGTTAGGTTGGGTTAGAATAGGTTAGGTTTGGTTTGGTTTGGTTAGGTTAGGTTAGGTTAGGTTAGGTTTGGTTTGGTTAGGTTAGGTTAGGTTATGTTAGGTTAGGTTAGGTTAGTTTAGGTTAGGTTACTTTAGGCTAGGTTACGTTTGGTTAGGTTATTTTAGGATAGTGTTAGGTTAGGTTAGGTTAGGTTGAAAGGTCTCTGTTGGATTACTTTCATGTTTAATTTCTTAAATCTGTTGTCATTTACGGTATTAATTCCTCTCCTAAATTTACCGTGGCGTTTCTGAAAATCTGCGAGAAAAA
>NW_025727738.1:1227500-1230000 GCF_021461385.2 Schistocerca piceifrons
TTCGTTTGGTTTGGTTTCGTTTCGTTTGGTTTGGTTTGGTTTGGTTTGGTTCGGTTTGGTTTGGTTTGGTTTGGTTTGGTTTGGTTTCGTTAGGTTAGGTTAGGTTAGGTTAGGTTAGGTTATGTTAGGTTAGGTGAAATTAGGTTAGGTTAGGTTCGGTTCGGTTAGGTTAGGTTAGGTTTTGTTTGGTTTGGTTTGGTTTTGTTTTGTTAGGTTAAAATAGATTAGGTTAGGTTAGGTTATGTTTAGTTTGGTTTGGTTTGGTTTGGTTTGGTTAGGTGTGGTTAGGTTAGGTTAGGTTAGGTTAGGTTAGGTTAGGTTAGGTTAGGTTAGGTTAGGTTTGGTTTGGTTTGGTTTGGTTTCGTTTCGTTTGGTTTGGTTTCGTTTCGTTTGGTTTGGTTTGGTTTGGTTTGGTTCGGTTTGGTTTGGTTTGGTTTAGTTTGGTTTGGTTTCGTTAGGTTAGGTTAGGTTAGGTTAGGTTAGGTTATGTTAGGTTAGGTGAAATTAGGTTAGGTTAGGTTAGGTTAGGTTAGGTTCGGTTCGGTTCAGTTCCGTTCGGTTCGGTTCGGTTCGGTTCCGTTCCGTTCGCTTCCGTTCGGTTCGGTTCGGTTCGGTTTGGTTCGGTTCCGTTCGGTTCGGTTCGGTTCGGTTCCGGTCCGTTCGGTTCCATTCGGTTTGTTTCGTTTCGGTTTGGTTCGATTCTGTTAGGTTAGTTTAGGTTAGTGTAGGTTAGGTTAGGTTAGGTTATATTAGGTTAGGTTAGGTTAGGTTTGGTTTGGTTTGGTTTGGTTTGTATTGGTTAGGTTAGGTTAGGTTAGGTTAGGTTAGGTTAGATTACGTTAGGTTAGGTTAGGTTTGGTTTGGTTTGGTTTGGTTTGGCTTGGTTTTGTTTGGTTAGGTTTGGCTTGGTTTGGTCTGGTCTGGTTTGATTTGTTTCGGTTTGGTCTGGTTTGGTTAGGTTTGATCTGGTTTGGTTATGTAGGGTTAGGTTAGGTTAGTTTAGGTTAGGTTTGGTTTGGTTTGGTTTGGTTAGGTTAGGTTAGGTTAGGTTAGGTTACGTTAGGTTAGGTTAGGTTAGGTTAGGTTAGGTTAGGTTTGGTTTGGTTTAGTTTCGTTTGGTTTGGTTTCATTTGGTATGGTTTGGTTTCGTTTGGTTAGGTCTGGTTTGGTTTCGTTTGGTTTGGTTTGGTTTCGTTTGGTTTGGTTTGTTTTGGTTTGGTTTGGTTTGGTTTGGTTTGGTTTGGTTTGGTTTGGTTTGGTTTTGTTAGGTTAGGTTAGGTTAGGTTTGGTTTGGTTTGGTAGGTTTGGTTTGGTTTGGTTTGGTTATGTTTGGTTAGGTTTGGGTAGGTTAGGTTAGGTTAGGTTAGGTTAGGTTAGATTAGGTTAGGTTAGGTTAGGTCAGGTTAGGTTAGGTTTGGTTAGGTTAGGTTTGGTTTGGTTTGGTTTGGTCTGGTTTCATATGGTTTGGTTTGGTTTGGTTAGGTTAGGTTAGGTTAGGTTAGGTTAGGTTAGGTTGGGTTTGGTTCGGTTGGTTTGGGTTAGGTTAGGTTAGGTTAGGTTAGGTTAGGTTAGGTTAGGTTAGGTTGGGTTAGGTTTGGTTTGGTTTGGTTTCGTTTGGTTTGGTTTGGTTTGGTTTGGTTAGGTTAGGTTAGGTTGGGTTAGGTTAGGTTAGGTTAGTTTGGGTTAGGTTGGTTTGGGTTGGGTTAGGTTAGGTTAGGTAAAGTTAGGTTAGGTTAGGTTATGTTAGGTTACGTTAGTTTCGGTTCGGTTAGGTTCGGTTAGAATAGGTTAGGTTAGGTTATGTTAGGTTAGGTTAGGTTAGGTTTTGTTTGGTTTGGTTTGGTTTTCTTTGTTTTTGTTTTGTTAGGTTAAAATAGGTTAGGTTAGGTTTGGTTTGGTTAGGTGTGGTTAGGTTAGGTTAGGTTAGGTTAGGTTAGGTTAGGTTAGGTTAGGTTAGGTTAGGTTAGGTTAGGCTTGGTTTGTTTTGGTTTGGTTTGGTTTCGTTTGGTTTGGTTTCGTTTCGTTTGGTTTGGTTTAGTTTGGTTTGGTTTGGTTTGGTTTGGTTTGGTTTGGTTTGGTTTGATTTGGTTTGGTTTGGTTTGGTTTGGTTTGGTTTGGTTAGGTGTGGTTAGGTTAGTTTAGGTTAGGGTAGGTTAGGTTAGGTTAAGTTAGGTTAGGTTTTGTTTGGTTTTGTTTGGTTTGATTTGGTTTGGTTTGATTTGGTTAGGTGAGGTTAGGTTAGGTTAGGTTGGGTTAGGTTCGGTTCGGTTCGGTTCCGTTCTGTTCGGTTCGGTTCGGTTCGGTTCGGTTCCGTTCGGTTCCGTTCGGTTCGGTTTGGTTTGGTTCGGTTAGGTTAGTTTAGGTTAGGTTAGGTTACGTTAGGCTAGGTTATTTTAGGTTAGGTTAGTTTAGGATTGGTTTGGTTTGGTTTGGTTTGTATTGGTTAGGTTAGGTTAGGTTAGGTTTGGTTAGGTTAGGTTAGGTTGGGTTAGGTTAGGTC
>NW_025727738.1:1235000-1237500 GCF_021461385.2 Schistocerca piceifrons
TGGGTTGGTTTGGTTTGGTCTGGTTTGGTTTGGTTTGGTTTGACTTGGTTTGGTTTGGTTTGGTTTGGTTAGGTTAGGTTAGGTTAGGTTAGGTTGGGTTAGATTAGGTTCGGTTAGGTTAGGTGAGGTAAGGTTAAGTTAGGTTAGGTTAGGTTAGGCTAGGTTAGGTTAGGCTAGGCTAGGCTATGCTAGGCTAGGTTAGGCTAGGCTAGGCTAGGCTATGCTAGGCTAGGATAGGGTAGGCTAGTTTAGTTTAGGCTAGGTTAGGCTCGGTTGAGTTGGGTTGGGTTGGGTTGGGTTGGGTTGTGTTTTGTTGGGTTGTGTTGGGTTGGGTTGTGTTGGGTTGCGTTTGCTTGGGTTGTGTTGGGTTGGGTTGGGTTGGGCTGGGTTAGGTTAGGTTAGGTTACATTAGGTTAGGGTTGATGAAATTAGGTTAGGTTAGGTTAGGTTTGGTTAGGTTAAGTTAGGTTAGGTTAGGTGAGATTAGGTTAGGTTAGGTTAAGTTAGGTTAGCTTATATCAGGTTAGGTTAGGTTGAGTTAGGTTTCGTTAGGTTTGGTTTGGTTTGGTTTGGTTTAGTATTGTTAGGTTAGGTTAGGTTAGGTTAGGTTAGGTTTGGTTTGGTTTGGTTTGGTTTGGTTTGGTTTGGTTAGGTTTTGTTGAATTAAGTTAGGTTAGGTTAGATTAGGTTAGGTTAGGTTAGGTTAGGTTAGGTTAGGTTAGGTTAGGTTAGGTTAGGTTAGGTAAGGTTTGGTTTGGTTTGGTTTGGTTTGGTTTGGTTTGGTCTGGTTTCGTATGGTTTGGTTTGGTTTGGTTTGGTTAGGTTAGGTTAGGTTAGGTTGGGTTAGGTTAGGTTAGGTTAGGTTAGGTTGGGTTTGGTTGGGTTGGTTTGGGTTAGGTTAGGTTAGGTTAGGTTAGGTTAGGTTAGATTAGGTTAGGTTTGGTTTGGTTTGGTTTGGTTTCGTTTCGTTTGGTTGGTGTGGTTGGTTTCGTTTGGTTTGGTTTGGTTTCGTTTGGTTTGGTATCGTTTAGTTTGGTTTATTTTTGTTTGGTTTCGTTTGGTTTGGTTTGATTTGGTTAGGTTAGGTTAGGTTGGGTTAGGTTAGGTTAGGTTAGTTTGGGTTAGTTTGGTTTGGGTTGGGTTAGGTTAGGTTAGGTTAGGTTAGGTTAGGTTAGGTTATGTTAGGTTAGGTTAGGTTCGGATCAGTTAGGTTCGGTTAGGTTAGGTTAGGTTACGTTAGGTTAGGTTAGGTTAGGTTTTGTTTGGTTTGGTTTGGTTTTGTTTTGTTAAGTTAAAATAGGTTAGGTTAGGTTAGGTTATGTTTGGTTTGGTTTGGTTTGGTTTGTTTAGGTGTGGTTAGGTAGGTTAGGTTAGGTTAGGTTAGGTTAGGTTAGGTTAGGTTAGGTTAGGTTTGGTTTGGTTTGGTTTGGTTTGGTTTCGTTTGGTTTGGTTTCGTTTCGTTTGGTTTGGTTTGCTTTGGTTTGCTTCGGTTTGGTTTGGTTTGGTTTGGTTTGGTTTGGTTTCGTTAGGTTAGGTTAGGTTAGGTTAGGTTAGGTTACGTTAGGTTAGGTGAAATTATGTTAGGTTAGGTTAGGTTAGGTTCGGTTCGGTTAGGTTAGGTAAGGTTTTGTTTGGTTTGGTTTGGTTTTGTTTTGTTAGCTTAAAATAGGTTAGGTTAGGTTAGGTAATGTTTAGTTTGGTTTGGTTTGGTTTGGTTTGGTTAGGTGTGGTTAGGTTAGGTTAGGTTAGGTTAGGTTAGGTTAGGTTAGGTTAGGTTAGGCTAGGTTCGGTTCGTTTAGGTTAGGTTAGGTTAGGTTAGGTTAGGTTAGGTTAGGTTAGGTTAGGTTAGGTTTTGTTTGGTTTTGTTTGGTTTGGTTTGGTTTTGTTTTGTTAGGTTAAAATAGGTTAGGTTAGGTTAGGTCTGCTTAGGTTTGGTTTGGTTTTGTTTGTTTTTGTTAGGTGTGGTTAGGTTAGGTTAGGTTAGGTTAGGTTAGGTTACGTTAGGTTAGGTTAGGTTAAGTTAGGTGAGGTGAGGTTAGGTTAGGTTAGGTTCGGTTCGGTTCGGTTCGGTTCCGTTCCGTTCGGTTCCGTTCTTTTCGGTTCGGTTCGGTTTGGTTCGGTTCAATTAGGTTAGTTTAGGTTAGGTTAGGTTAGGTTAGGTTAGGTTATGTTAGGTTAGGTTAGGTTAGGTTTGGTTTGGTTTGGTTTGGTTTGTATTGGTTAGGTGTGGTTAGGTTAGGTTAGGTTAGGTTATGTTAGGTTAGGTTAAAGTTAGGTTAGATTTGGTTTGGTTTTGTTTGGTTTGGTTTGGTTTGGTTTGGTTAGGTTAGGTTAGGTTAGGTTAGGTTAGGTTAGGTTAGGTTAGGTTAGGTTAAGTTAGGTGAGGTTAGGTTAGGTTAGGTTAGGTTAGGTTACGTTAGTTTAGGTTAGGTTAGATTAGGTTAGGTTAGGTTAGGTTTGGTTTGCATTGGTTTGGTTTGGTTTGGTTTGGTTTGGTTTG
>NW_025727738.1:1282500-1290000 GCF_021461385.2 Schistocerca piceifrons
GGTTAGGCTAAGCTAGGCTAGGCTATGCTAGGCTAGGATAGGTTAGGCTAGTTTAGTTTAGGCTAGGTTAGGCTCGGTTGAGTTGGGTTGGGTTGGGTTGGGTTGGGTTGGTTTGGGTTGGGTTGGGTTGCGTTGGGTTGGGTTGTGTTGGGTTGGGTTGTGTTTTGTTGGGTTGTGTTGGGTTGGGTTATGTTGGTCTCGTTTGCTTGGGTTGTGTCGGGTTGGATTGGGTTGGGTTGGGTTGGGTTAGGTTACGTTAGGTTACATTAGGTTAGGGTTTATTAAATTAGGTTAGGTTAGGTTAGGTTTGGTTAGGTTAGGTTAGGTTCTGTTTGGTTTGGTTTGGTTTGGTATTGTTAGGTTAGGTAAGGTTAGGTTAGGTTTGGTTTGGTTTCGTTTGGTTTGGTTTGGTTAGGTTTTCTTGAATTAAGTTAGGTAAGATTAGGTTAGGTTAGGTTAGGTTAGGTTAGGTTAGGTTAGGTTAGGTTAGGTTAGGTTAGGTTAGGTTAGGTTAGGTTAGGTTAGGTTAGGTTAGGTTAGGTTAGGTTAGGTTGGGTAGGTTTGGATAGGTTTGGTTTAGTTTGGTATGGTATGATTTGGTTTTGTTAGGTTAGGTTAGGTTAGGTTAGGTTTGGTTTGGTTTGGTTGGTTTGGTTTGGTTTGGTTTGGTTTGGTTAGGTTTGGTTTGGTTAGGTGTGGTTAGGTTAGGTTAGGTTAGGTGACTTTAGGTTAGGTTAGGTTAGATTATTTTAGGTTTGGTTCGGTTTGGTTTGGATTGGTTTCGTTTGGTTTGGATTGGTTGGTTTCGTTTGGTTTCGTTTGGTTTCGTTTGGTTTGGTTTCGTTTCGTTTAGTTTGGTTTATTTTGGTTTGGTTTGGTTTGTTTGGTTTGGTATGGTTTGGTTTGGTTTGGGTTGGTTTGGTTTGGTTTGGTTTGGTTTGGTTTCGTTTGGTTTCGTTAGGTTAGGTTAGGTTAGGATAGGTTAGGTTAGGTTAGGTTAGGTTAGGTTAGGTTAAGTTAGGTTAAGTTAGGTTAGGTTAGGTTGGGTAGGTTTGGTTGGGTTTGGTTTGGTTTGGTTTGGTTTGGTTTGGTTTGGTTTGTTTTGGTTTGGTTTGCTTTCCTTAGGTTAGGTTAGGTTAGGTTAGGTTACGTTAGGTTAGATTAGGTTACGTTAGGTTAGGTTAGGTTAGGTTAGGTTAGGTTGGGTAGGCTTCGTTAGGTATGGTTTAGTTTGGTATGGTATGATTTGGTTTTGTTAGGTTAGGTTAGGTTAGGTTAGGTTTGGTTTGGTTGGTTTGGTTTGGTTTGGTTTGGTTTGGTTAGGTTTGGTTTGGTTAGGTTTGGTTAGGTTAGGTTAGGTTTGGTGACTTTAGGTTAGGTTAGGTTAGGTTTGCTTTGGTTTGGTTTGGTTTGGTTTGGTTTGGTTGGTTTGGTTTGGTTTGGTTAAGTTAGGTTAGGTTAAGTTGGGTTAGGTTGGGTTGGGTTGGGTTAGGTTAGGTTAGGTTAGGTTAGGTTAGGTAAGGTTAGGTTAGGTTAGGTTCGATTAGGTTAGGTTAGGTTAGGTTAGGTTAGGTCAGGTTGAGTTAGGTTAGGTTAGGTTAGTTTAGGTTAGGTTAAGTTTGATTTGGTTTGGTTTGGTTTGGTTTGGTTTTGGTTTTGTTTGGTTAGGTGTGGTTAGGTTAGGTTAGGTTAGAGTAGGTTAGGTTAGGTTAAGTTAGGTTAGGTTTTATTTGGTTTTGTTTGGTTTGGTTTGGTTTGGTTTGATTTGGTTAGGTTAGGTTAGGTTAGGTTGGGTTTGGTTGGGTTGGTTTGGGTTAGGTTAGGTTACATTAGGTTAGGTTAGGTAAGATTAGGTTAGGTTTAATTTGGTTTGGTTTGGTTTCGTTTGGTTTGGTTTGGTTGGTTTCATTTGGTTTGGTTTCGTTTAGTTTGGTTTGGTTTCGTTTAGATTGGTTTATTTTTGTTTGGTTTCGTTTGGTTTCGTTTGGTTTGGTTTGGTTTGGTTTGGTTAGGTTAGGTTAGGTTGGGTTAGGTTAGGTTAGGTTAGTTTGTGTTAGGTTGGTTTGGGTTGGGTTAGGTTAGGTTAGGTTAGGTTAGGTTAGGTTAGGTTAGGTTAGGTTAGGTTAGGTTAGGTTCGGTTCGGTTAGGTTCAGTTAGGTTAGGTTAGATTAGGTTACGTTAGGTTAGGTTAGGTTAGGTTTTGTTTGGTTTGGTTTGGTTTTGTTTGGTTTTGTTTTGTTAGGTTAAAATAGGTTAGGTTAGGTTTGGTTAGGTTTGGTTTGGTTTGGTTTGGTTTGGTTTGGTTTGGTTAGGTGTGGTTAGCTTAGGTTAGGTTAGGTTAGGTTAGGTTAGGTTAGGTTTGGTTTGGTTTGGTTTGGTTTGGTTTCGTTTGGTTTGGTTTGGTTTGGTTTGGTTTGGTTTGGTTTGGTTTGGTTTGGTGTGGTTTGGTTCGGTTTGGTTTGTTTTGGTTTGGTTTGGTTTGGTTTGGTTTGATTTGGTTAGGTTAGGTTAGGTTAGGTTAGGTTAGGTTAGGCTAAGTTAAGTTAGGTGAGGTGAGGTTAGGTTAGGTTAGGTTGGGTTAGTTTCGGTTCGGTTCGGTTCCGTTCTGTTCGGTTCGGTTCCGTTCTGTTCGGTTCGGTTCAATTCGGTTCCGTTCCGTTCGGTTCCGTTCGGTTCGGTTCGGTTCGGTTTGGTTTGGTTCGGTTAGGTTAGTTTATGTTAGGTTAGGTTAGGTTAGACTAGGTTATTTTAGGTTAGGTTAGGTTAGGTTTGGTTTGGTTTGGTTTGGTTTGTATTGGTTAGGTTAAGTTAGGTTAGGTTAGGTTAGGTTAGGTTAGGTTAGGTTGGGTTAGGTTAGGTTTGGTTTGGTTTGGTTTGTTTTGGCTTGGTTTTGTTTGGTTAGGTTTGGCTTGGTTTGGTCTGGTCTGGTTTGATTTGTTATGGTTTGGTCTGGTTTGGTTAGGTTTGTTTTGGTTTGGTTTGGTTTGGTTTGGTGTGGTTTGGTTCGGTTTGGTTTGGTTTGGTTTGGTTTGGTTTGGTTTCGTTAGGTTAGGTTAGGTTAGGTTAGGTTAGGTTAGGTTAGGTTATGTTAGGTTAGGTGAGGTTAGGTTAGGTTAGGTTAGGTTAGGTTCGGTTCCGTTCGGTTCGGTTCCGTTCGGTTCGGTTCGGTTCGGTTCCGTTCCGTTCGGTTCCGTTCGGTTCGGTTCGGTTCGGTTTGGTTCGGTTCGGTTAGGGTGGTTTAGCTTAGGTTAGGTTAGGTTAGGTTAGGTTAGGTTAGGTTAGGTTAGGTTTTGTTTGGTTTGGTTTGGTTTTGTTTTGTTAGGTTAAAATAGGTTAGTTTAGGTTAGGTTAGGTTAGGTTAGGTTTGGTTAGGTTAGGTAGGTTAGGTTAGGTTAGGTTAGGTTAAGTTAGGTGAGGTGAGGTTAGGTTAGGTTAGGTTAGGTTAGGTTCGGTTCGGTTCAGTTCGGTTCCGTTCGGTTCGGTTCGGTTCGGTTCGGTTCCGTTCCGTTCGGTTCCGTTCGGTTCGGTTCGGTTCGGTTTGGTTCGGTTCGGTTAGGTTAGTTTAGGTTAGTGTAGGTTAGGTTAGGTTAGGTTATATTAGGTTAGGTTAGGTTAGGTTTGGTTTGGTTTGGTTTGGTTTGGTTTGTATTGGTTAGGTTAGGTTAGGTTAGGTTAGGTTAGGTTAGGTTAGGTTAGGTTAGGTTAGGTTAGGTTACGTTAGGTTAGGTTAGGTTTGGTTTGATTTGGTTTGGTTTGGCTAGGTTTTGTTTGGTTAGGTTTGGCTTGGTTTGGTCTGGTCTGGTTTGATTTGTTTTGGTTTGGTCTGGTTTGGTTAGGTTGGATCTGGTTTGGTTATGTTAGGTTAGGTTAGGTTAGTTTAGGTTAGGTTTGGTTGGGTTTGGTTTGGTTTGGTTTGGTTTGGTTAGGTTAGGTTAGATTAGGTTTGGTTAGGTTACGTTAGGTTAGGTTAGGTTAGGTTAGGTTTGGTTTGGTTTGGTTTGGTTTGGTTTGGTTTGATTTGGTTTGGTTTGGTTTCGTTTGGTTAGGTTTGGTTTGGTTTCGTTTGGTTTGGTTTGGTTTCGTTTAGTTTGGTTTGTTTTGGTTTGGTTTGGTTTGGTTTGGTTTGGTTTGGTTTGGTTTGGTTTCGTTAGGTTAGGTTAGGTTAGGTTAGGTTAGGTTGGGTAGGTTTGCTTAGGTTTGCTTTAGTTTGGTATGGTATGATTTGGTATTGTTAGGTTAGGTTAGGTTTGGTTTGGTTTGGTTGGTTTGGTTAGGTTTGGTTTGGTTTTGGTTTGGTTAGGTTAGGTTTGGTTAGGTTAGGTTAGGTTAGGTTACTTTAGGTTAGGTTAGGTTAGGTTAGTTTAGGTTAGGTTAGGTTAGGTTAGGTTTGCTTTGGTTTGGTTTGGTTTGGTTTGGTTTGGTTTGCTTTGGTTAGGTTAGGTTAGGTTAGGTTAGGTTAAGTTGGGTTAGGTTGGGTTGGGTTGTGTTAGGTTAGGTTAGGTTAGGTTAGGTTAGGTTAGGTTAGGTTAGGTTAGGTTAGGCTAGGTTAGGTTTGGTTTGGGTTGGTTTGGTTTGGTCTGGTTTGGTTTGGTTTGGTTTCCTTTGGTTTGGTTTGGTTTGGTTTGGTTAGGTTAGGTTAGGTTAGGTTAGGTTAGGTTGGGTTAGATTAGGTTAGGTGAGGTAAGGTTAGGTTAGGTTAGGTTAGGTTAGGCTAGGTTAGGTTAGGCTAGGCTAGGCTATGCTAGGCTAGGTCAGGCTAAGCTAGGCTAGGCTATGCTAGGCTAGGATAGGTTAGGCTAGTTTAGTTTAGGCTAGGTTAGGCTCGGTTGAGTTGGGTTGGGTTGGGTTGGGTTGGGTTGGTTTGGGTTGGGTTGGGTTGCGTTGGGTTGGGTTGTGTTGGGTTGGGTTCTGTTTTGTTGGGTTGTGTTGGGTTGGGTTATGTTGGGTCTCGTTTGCTTGGGTTGTGTTGGGTTGGATTGGGTTGGGTGGGGTTGGGTTAGGATAGGTTAGGTTACATTAGGTTAGGGTTGATTAAATTAGGTTAGGTTAGGTTAGGTTTGCTTAGGTTAGGTTACGTTCTGTTTGGTTTGGTTTGGTTTGGTATTGTTAGGTTAGGTTAGGTTTGGTTTGGTTTCGTTTGGTTTGGTTTGGTTAGGTTTTCTTGAATTAAGTTAGGTTAGATTAGGTTAGGTTACGTTAAGTTAGGTTAGGTTAGGTTAGGTTAGGTTAGGTTAGTTAGGTTAGGTTAGGTTAGGTTAGGTAAGGTTTGGTTTGGTTTGGTTGGGTTTGGTTTGGTTTGGTATGGTTTCGTTAGGTTAGGTTAGGTTAGGTTAGGTTAGGTTAGGTTACGTTAGGTTAGGTTAGGTTACGTTAGGTTAGGTTAGGTTAGGTTAGGTTAGGTTAGGTTAGTTTAGGTTAGGTTAGGTTGGGTAGGTTTGGATAGGTTTGGTTTAGTTTGGTATGGTATGATTTGGTTTTGTTCGGTTAGGTTAGGTTAGGTTAGGTTTGGTTTGGTTTGGTTGGTTTGGTTTGGTTTGGTTTGGTTTGGTTTGGTTAGGTTTGGTTTGGTTAGGTTTGGTTAGGTTAGGTTAGGTTAGGTGACTTTAGGTTAGGTTAGGTTAGATTATTTTGGGTTTGGTTCGGTTTGGTTTGGTTTGGTTTCGTTTGGTTTGGATTGGTTGGTTTCGTTTGGTTTCGTTTGGTTTCGTTTGGTTTGGTTTGGTTTCGTTTAGTTTGGTTTATTTTGGTTTGGTTTGGTTTGTTTGGTTTGGTTTGGTTTGGTTTGGTTTGGGTTGGTTTGGTTTGGTTTGGTTTGGTTTGGATTCGTTTGGTTTCGTTAGGTTAGGTTAGGTTAGGATAGGTTAGGTTAGGTTAGGTTAGGTTAGGTTAGGTTAGGTTAAGTTAGGTTAAGTTAGGTTAGGTTAGGTTGGGTAGGTTTGGTTGGGTTCGGTTTGGTTTGGTTTGGTTTGGTTTGGTTTGGTTTGGTTTGGTTTGGCTTCGTTAGGTTAGGTTAGGTTAGGTTACGTTACGTTAGGTTAGGTTAGGTTACGTTAGCTTAGGTTAGGTTAGGTTAGGTTAGATTGTGTAGGCTTGGTTAGGTGTGGTTTAGTTTGGTATGGTATGATTTGGTTTTGTTAGGTTAGGTTAGGTTAGGTTAGGTTTGGTTTGGTTTGGTTGGTTTGGATGGTTTGGTTTGGTTTGGTTAAGTTTGGTTTGGTTAGGTTTGGTTAGGTTAGGTTAGGTTAGGTGACTTTAGGTTAGGTTAGTTTAGGTTTGGTTCGGTTTGGTTTGGTTTGGTTTGGTTGGGTTTGGTTTGGTTTGGTTAAGTTAGGTTAGGTTAAGTTGGGTTAGGTTGGGTTGGGTTGGGTTAGGTTAGGTTAGGTTAGGTTAGGTTAGGTAAGGTTAGGTTAGGATAGGTTCGATTAGGTTAGGTTAGGTTAGGTTAGGTCAGCTTGAGTTAGGTTAGGTTAGGTTAGTTTAGGTTAGGTTAAGTTTAATTTGGTTTGGTTTGGTTTGGTCTGGTTATGGTTTTGTTTGGTTTGGTTTGGTTTGGTTTGGTTTGGTATGGTTTGGTTTGGTTGAATTTGGTTAGGTGTGGTTAGGTTAGGTTAGGTTAGGTGAGGTTAGGTTTTGTTTGGTTTTGTTTGGTTTGGTTTGGTTAGGATAGGTTAGGTTAGGTTAGTTTAGGTGAGGTTAGGATAGGTTAGGTGAGGTGAGGTGAGGTTGGGTTATTTTAGGTTAGGTTAGGTTAGGTTCGGTTCGGTTCGGTTTGATCCGTTCCGTTCGGTTCTGTTCGGTTTTGTTTGGTTTGGTTTGGTTTGGTTTGGTTTGGTTTGGTTTGGTTTGGTTTGGTTTCGTTAGGTTACGTTAGGTTAGGTTAGTTTAGGTTAGGTTAGGTTAATTTAGGTTAGGTGAGGTGAGGTGAGGTTAGGTTAGGTTAGGTTAGATTAGGTTAGGTTAGGTTAGGTTCGATTCGGTTAGGTTCGGTTACGTTAGGTTAGGTTAGGTTAGGTTAGGTTGGGTTAGGTTAGGTTAGGTTTTGTTTGGTTTGGTTTGGTTTTGTTTTGTTAGGTTAAAAATAGGTTAGGTTAGCTTAGGTTTGGTTTGGTTTGGTTTGGTTTGGTTTGGTTAGGTAAGGTTAGGTTAGGTTGGGTTAGGTTAGGTTAGGTTAGTTTGGGTTAGGTTGGGTTGGGTTGGGAAGGTTAGGTTAGGTTAGGTTAGGTTAGATTAGGTTAGGTTAGGTTAGGTTAGGTTACGTTTTGTTTGGTTTGGTTTGGTAAGGTTTGGTTTGGTTTGGTTGGGTTAGGTTAGGTTAGGTTAGGTTAGTTTAGGTTAGATTAGGTTAGGTTAGGTGAGGTGAGGTGAGGTTAGGTTATGTTA
Organism: Schistocerca piceifrons; assembly: GCF_021461385.2. NCBI lineage: Eukaryota > Metazoa > Arthropoda > Insecta > Orthoptera > Acrididae > Schistocerca > Schistocerca piceifrons. The sequence continues at coordinate 1,289,881 of NW_025727738.1, forward strand.
GGTTAGGTTAGGTTAGTTTCGGTTCGGTTCGGTTCGGTTCGTTTCGGTTCGGTTCGGTTCGCTTCCATTCCGTTCGGTTCCGTTCGATTCGGTTCGGTTCGGTTTGGTTCTGCTCGGTTA
>NW_025727738.1:1292500-1302500 GCF_021461385.2 Schistocerca piceifrons
TTTGTTTTGGTTTGGTTTGGTTTGGTTTGGTTTCGTTAGGTTAGGTTAGGTTAGGTTAGGTTGGGTAGGTTTGGTTAGGTTTGCTTTAGTTTGGTATGGTATGATTTGGTATTGTTAGGTTAGGTTAGGTTTGGTTTGCTTTGGTTGGTTTGGTTAGGTTTGGTTTGGTTTTGGTTTGGTTAGGTTAGGTTTGGTTAGGTTAGGTTAGGTTAGGTTACTTTAGGTTAGGTTAGGTTAGCTTAGGTTAGGATACGTTAGGTTAGGGTTGGTTTGGTTTGGTTTGGTTTGGTTTGGTTTGGTTTGCTTTCGTTAGGTTAGGTTAGGTTAGGTTAGGTTAAGTTGGGTTAGGTTGGGTTGGGTTGGGTTAGGTTAGGTTAGGTTAGGTTAGGTTAGGTTAGGTAAGGTTAGGTTAGGTTAGGTTCGGTTAGGTTAAGATAGGTTAGGTTAGGTTAGGTTAGGTTAGGTTAGGTTAGGTAAGGTTAGGTTAGGTTAGGTTAGGTTCGGTTAGGTTAGGTTTGGTTTGGTTTGGTTTGGTTTGGTTTGGTTTGGTTTGGTATGGTTTGGTTTGGTTTGGTTTGGTTTGGTTTGGTTTGGTTTGGTTTCGTTAGGTTAGGTTAGGTTAGGTTAGGTTAGGTTAGGTTAGGTTAGGTTAGGTTAGGTTTGGTTTGGGTTGGTTTGGTTTGGTCTGGTTTGGTTTGGTTTGGTTTCCTTTGGTTTGGTTTGGTTTGGTTTGGTAGGTTAGGTTAGGTTAGGTTAGGTTAGGTTGGGTTTGATTAGGTTAGGTGAGGTAAGGTTAGGTTAGGTTAGGTTATGTTAGGCTAGGTTAGGTTAGGCTAGGCTAGGCTATGCAAGGCTAGGTTAGGCTAAGCTAGGCTAGTCTATGCTAGGCTAGGATAGGTTAGGCTAGTTTAGTTTAGGCAAGGTTAGGCTCGGTTGAGTTGGGTTGGGTTGGGTTGGGTTGGGTTGGTTTGGGTTGGGTTGGGTTGCGTTGGGTTGGGTTGTGTTGGGTTGGGTTGTGTTTTGTTGGGTTGTGTTGGGTTGGGTTATGTTGGGTCTCGTTTGCTTGGGTTGTGTCGGTTGGGATTGGGTTGGGTTGGGTTGGGTTAGGTTACGTTTGGTTACATTAGGTTAGGGTTGATTAAATTAGGTTAGGTTAGGTTAGGTTTGGTTAGGTTAGGTTAGGTTCTGTTTGGTTTGGTTTGGTTTGGTATTGTTAGGTTAGGTTAGGTTAGGTTAGGTTTGGTTTGGTTTCGTTTGGTTTGGTTTGGTTAGGTTTTCTTGAATTAAGTTAGGTTAGATTAGGTTAGGTTAGGTTAGGTTAGGTTAGGTTAGGTTAGGTTAGGTTAGGTTAGGTTAGGTTAGGTTAGTTTAGGTACGGTTTGGTTTGGTTTGGTTGGGTTTGGTTTGGTTTGGTTTGGTTTCGTTAGGTTAGGTTAGGTTAGGTTAAGTTAGGTTACGTTCGGTTAGGTTAGGTTACGTTAGGTTAGGTTAGTTTAGGTTAGGTTAGGTTAGGTTGGGTAGGTTTGGATAGGTTTGGTTTAGTTTGGTATGGTATGATTTGGTTTTGTTAGGTTAGGTTAGGTTAGGTTAGGTTTGGTTTGGTTTGGTTGGTTTGGTTTGGTTTGGTTTGGTATGGTTAGCTTTGGTTTGGTTAGGTTTGGTTAGGTTAGGTTAGGTTAGGTGACTTTAGGTTAGGTTAGGTTAGACTATTTTAGGTTTGGTTCGGTTTGGTTTGGTTTGGTTTCGTTTGGTTTGGATTGGTTGGTTTCGTTTGGTTTCGTTTGGTTTCGATTGGTTTGGTTTGGTTTCGTTTAGTTTGGTTTATTTTGGTTTGGTTTGGTTTGTTTGGTTTGGTTTGGTTTTGTTTGGTTTGGGTTGGTTTGGTTTGGTTTGGTTTGGTTTGGTTTCGTTTGGTTTCGTTAGGTTAGGTTAGGTTAGGATAGGTTAGGTTAGGTTAGGTTAGGTTAGGTTAGGTTAGGTTAGGTTAGGTTAGGTTAGGTTGGGTAGGCTTCGTTAGGTATGGTTTAGTTTGGTATGGTATGATTTGGTTTTGTTAGGTTAGGTTAGGTTAGGTTAGGTTTGGTTTGGTTTGGTTGGTTTGGTTTGGTTTGGTTTGGTTTGGTTAGGTTTGGTTTGGTTAGGTTTGGTTAGGTTAGGTTAGGTTAGGTGACTTTAGGTTAGGTTAGGTTAGGTTAGGTTAGGTTTGGTTTGGTTTGGTTTGGTTTGGGTTGGTTTGGTTGGTTTGGTTTGGTTTGGTTCAGTTAGGTTAGGTTAAGTTGGGTTAGGTTGGGTTGGGTTAGGTTAGGTTAGGTTAGGTTAGGTTAGGTAAGGTTAGGTTAGGTTAGGTTCGATTAGGTAAGGTTAGGTTAGGTTAGTTTGGGTTAGGTTAAGTTTGATTTGGTTTGGTTTGGTTTGGTTTGGTTTTGGTTTTGTTTGGTTAGGTGTGGTTAGGTTAGGTTAGGTTAGGGTAGGTTAGGTTAGGTTAAGTTAGGTTAGGTTTTATTTGGTTTTGTTTGGTTTGGTTTGGTTTGGTTTGATTTGGTTAGGTTAGGTTAGGTTAGGTTGGGTTTGGTTGGGTTGGTTTGGGTTAGGTTAGGTTAGGTTAGGTTAGGTTAGGTTAGATTAGGTTAGGTTTAATTTGGTTTGGTTTGGTTTCGTTTGGTTTGGTTTGGTTGGTTTCGTTTGGTTTGGTTTCGTTTAGTTTGGTTTGGTTTCGTTTAGATTGGTTTATTTTTGTTTGGCTTCGTTTGGTTTCGTTTGGTTTGGTTTGGTTTGGTTTGGTTAGGTTAGGTTAGGTTGGGTTAGGTTTGGTTAGGTTAGTTTGTGTTAGGTTGGTTTGGTTTGGGTTAGGTTAGGTTAGGTTAGGTTAGGTTAGGTTATGTTAGGTTAGGTTAGGTTCGGTTCGGTTAGGTTCGGTTAGGTTAGGTTAGATTAGGTTACGTTAGGTTAGGTTAGGTTAGGTTTTGTTTGGTTTGGTTTGGTTTTGTTTGGTTTTGTTTTGTTAGGTTAAAATAGGTTAGGTTAGGTTTGGTTAGGTTTGGTTTGGTTTGGTTTGGTTTGGTTTGGTTTGGTTAGGTGTGGTTAGGTTAGGTTAGGTTAGGTTAGGTTAGGTTAGGTTAGGTTAGGTTAGGTTAGGTTTGGTTTGGTTTTGTTTGGTTTGGTTTCGTTTTGTTTCGTTTGGTTTGGTTTGGTTTGGTTTGGTTTGGTTTGGTTTGGTTTGCTTTGGTTTGATTTGGTTTGGTTTGGTTTGGTTTGGTTAGGTGTGGTTAGGTTAGGTTAGGTTAGGGTAGGTTAGGTTAGGTTAAGTTAGGTTAGGTTTTGTTTGGTTTTGTTTGGTTTGGTTTGGTTTGATTTGGTTAGGTTAGGTTAGGTTAGGTTAGGTTAGGTTAGGTTAGGTTAGGCTAAGTTAAGTTAGGTGAGGTGAGGTTAGGTTAGGTTAGGTTGGGTTAGGGTCGGTTCGGTTCGGTTCCGTTCTGTTCGGTTCGGTTCCGTTCTGTTCGGTTCGGTTCAATTCGGTTCCATTCCGTTCGGTTCCGTTCGGTTCGGTTCGGTTCGGTTTGGTTTGGTTCGGTTAGGTTAGTTTAGGTTAGGTTAGGTTAGGTTAGACTAGGTTATTATAGGTTAGGTTAGGTTAGGTTTGGTTTGGTTTGGTTTGGTTTGTATTGGTTAGGTTAAGTTAGGTTAGGTTAGGTTAGGTTAGGTTAGCTTAGGTTAGGTTGGGTTAGGTTAGGTTTGGTTTGTTTTGGCTTGGTTTTGTTTGGTTAGGTTTGGCTTGGTTTGGTCTGGTCTGGTTTGATTTGTTATGGTTTGGTCTGGTTTGGTTAGGTTTGTTTCGGTTTGGTTTGGTTTGGTTTGGTGTGGTTTGGTTCGGTTTGGTTTGGTTTGGTTTGGTTTGGTTTGGTTTCGTTAGGTTAGGTTAGGTTAGGTTAGGTTAGGTTAGGTTAGGTTATGTTAGGTTAGGTGAGGTTAGGTTAGGTTAGGTTAGTTTAGGTTCGGTTCGGTTTGGTTCCGTTCGGTTCGGTTCGGTTCGGTTCCGTTCCGTTCGGTTCGGTTCGGTTCGGTTTGGTTCGGTTCGGTTAGGGTGGTTTAGGTTAGGTTAGGTTAGGTTAGGTTACGTTAGGTTAGGTTAGGTTTGGTTTGATTTGGTTTGGTTTGGCTAGGTTTTGTTTGGTTAGGTTTGGCTTGGTTTGGTCTGGTCTGGTTTGATTTGTTTTGGTTTGGTCTGGTTTGGTTAGGTTTGATCTGGTTTGGTTATGTTAGGTTAGGTTAGGTTAGGTTACGTTAGGTTAGGTTAGGTTAGGTTAGGTTAGGTTAGATTGGGTTAGATTAGGTTAGGTGAGGTAAGGTTAGGTTAGGTTAGGTTAGGTTAGGCTAGGTTAGGTTAGGCTATGCTAGGCTATGCTAGGCTAGGTTAGGCTAAGTTAGGCTAGGCTATGCTAGGCTAGGATAGGTTAGGCTAGTTTAGTTTAGGCTAGGTTAGGTTAGGTTAGGTTAGGTTAGGTTAGGTTAGGTTAGGTAAGGTTTGGTTTGGTTTGGTTGGGTTTGGTTTGGTTTGGTTTGGTTTCGTTAGGTTAGGTTAGGTTAAGTTAGGTGAGGTGAGGTTAGGTTAGGTTAGGTTAGGTTAGGTTCGGTTCGGTTCAGTTCGTTTCCGTACGGTTCGGCTCGGATCGGTTCCGTTCCGTTCGGTTCCGTTCGGTTCGGTTCGGTTCAGTTTGGTTCCGTTCGGTTAGGTTAGTTTAGGTTTGTGTAGGTTAGGTTAGGTTAGGTTATATTAGGTTAGGTTAGATTGGGTTTAGTTTGGTTTGGTTTGGTTTGTATTGCTTAGGTTAGGTTAGGTTAGGTTAGGTTAGGTTAGGTTAGGTTAGGTTAGGTTAGGTTAGGTTTCGTTAGGTTAGGTTAGGTTTGGTTTGGTTTGGTTTGGTTTGGTTTGGTTTGGTTTGGTTAGGTTAGGTTAGGTTAGGTTACGTTACGTTAGGTTAGGTTAGGTTAGCTTAGGTTAGGTTAGGTTTGGTTTGGTTTGGTTTGGTTTGGTTTGGTTTGATTTGGTTTGGTTTGGTTCCATTTGGTTAGGTTTGACTTGGTTTCGTTTGGTTTCATTTGGTTTGTTTTGTTTTGATTTGGTTTGGTTTGGTTTGGTTTGTTTTGGTTTGGTTTGGTTTGGTTTGTTTTGGTTTGGTTTGGTTGGTTTGGTTTGGTTTGGTTTGGTTAGGTTAGGTTACGTTAGGTTAGGTTAGGTTAGGTTAGGTTGGGTTTGGTTGGGTTGGTTTGGGTTAGGTTAGGTTAGGTTAGGTTAACTTAGATTAGGTTAGGTTTGGTTTGGTTTGGTTTGGTTAAATTTGGTTTGGTTTTGGTTTCGTTTCGTTTCGTTTCGTTTGGTTTGGTTTCGTTTGGTTTGGTTTCGTTTGGTTTGGTTTATTTTGGTTTGGTTTGGTTTGGTTTGGTTTGGTTTGGTTTGGTTAGGTTTGATTAGGTTAGTTTGGGATAGGTTAGATTAGGTTAGTTTGGGTTAGGTTGGGTTGGGTTGGGTTAGGTTAGGTTAGGTTAGGTTAGGTTAGCTTAGGTTAGGTTAGGTTCGGTTCGGTTAGGTTAGGTTAGGTTAGGTTAGGTTAGGTTAGGTTAGGTTAGGTAAGGTTAGGTTTTGTTTGGTTTTGTTTGGTTTGGTTTGGTTTTGTTTTGTTAGGTTAAAATATGTTAGGTTAGGTTAGGTCTGCTTAGGTTTTGTTTGGTTTGGTTTGTTTTGGTTAGGTGTGGTTAGGTTAGGTTAGGTTAGGTTAGGTTAGGTTAGGTTAGGTTAGGTTAAGTTAGGTGAGGTGAGGTTAGGTTAGGTTAGGTCAGGTTAGGTTAGGTTCGGTTCGGTTCGGTTCGGTTCTGTTCGGTTCGGTTCGGTTCCGTTCCGTTCCGTTCCGTTCCGTTCCGTTCCGTTCCGTTCGGTTCGGTTCGGTTCGGTTTGGTTCGGTTCGGTTAGGTTAGTTTAGGTTAGGTTAGGTTAGGTTAGGTTAGGTTATGTTAGGTTAGGTTAGGTTAGGTTTGGTTTTGTTTTGTTAGGTTAAAATAGGTTAGGTTAGGTTAGGTTAGTTTCGCTTTGGTTTGGTTTGGTTTGGTTTGGTTAGGTGTGGTTAGGTTAGGTTAGGTTAGGTTAGGTTAGGTTAGGTTAAGTTAGGTTAGGTTTTGTTTGCTTTTGTTTGGTTTGGTTTGGTTTCGTTTGGTTAGGTTAGGTTAGGTTAGGTTAAGTTAGGTGAGGTGAGGTTAGGTTAGGTTCGGTTAGGTTAGGTTCAGTTCGGTTCAGTTCGGTTCCGTTCGGTTCGGTTCGGTTCGGTTCCGTTCCGTTCGGTTCCATTCGGTTCGGTTCGGTTCTGTTAGGTTAGTTTAGGTTAGTGTAGGTTAGGTTAGGTTAGGTTATATTAGGTTAGGTTAGGTTAGGTTTGGTTTCGTTTGGTTTGGTTTGTATTGGTTAGGTTAGGTTAGGTTAGGTTAGGTTAGGTTAGGTTAGGTTAGGTTAGGTTACATTAGGTTAGGTTAGGTTTGGTTTGGTTTGGTTTGATTTGTCTTGGTTTTGTTTGGTTAGGTTTGGCTTGGTTTGGTCTGGTCTGGTTTGATTTGTTTCGGTTTGGTCTGGTTCTGTTAGGTTTGATCTGGTTTCGTTATGTTAGGTTAGGTTAGGTTAGTTTAGGTTAGGTTTGGTTTGGTTTGGTTTGGTTTGGTTTGGTTTGGTTTGGTTTGGTTAGGTTAGGTTAGGTTACGTTTGGTTAGGTTAGGTTAGGTTAGGTTAGGTTAGGTTTGGTTTGGTTTGGTTTCGTTTGGTTTGGTTTGATTTGGTATGGTTTGGTTTCGTTTGGTTAGGTTTGGTTTGGTTTCGTTTGGTTTGGTTTGGTTTGGTTTGGTTTGTTTTGGTTTGGTTTGGTTTGGTTTGGTTTGGTTTGGTTTGGTTTCGTTAGGTTAGGTTAGGTTAGGTTAGGTTATGTTAGGTTAGGTTAGGTTAGGTTGCGTAGGTTTGGTAAGGTTTGGTTTGACTTGGTTTGGTTTGATTTGGTATGGTTTGGTTTCGTTTGGTTAGGTTTGGTTTGGTTTCGTTTGGATTGGTTTGGTTTCGTTTGGTTTGTTTTGGTTTGGTTTGGTTTGGTTTCGTTTGGTTTGGTTTCGTTTGGTTTGTTTTGATTTGGTTTTGTTAGGTTAGGTTAGGTTAGGTTTGGTTTCGTTTGGTTGGTTTGGTTTGGTTTGGTTTGGTTAGGTTTGGTTAGGTTTGGTTAGATTTGGTTAGGTTTGGGTTGGTTAGGTTAGGTTAGGTTAGGTTATATTAGGTTAGGTTAGGTTAGGTCAGGTTAGGTTAGGTTTGGTTAGGTTAGGTTTGGTTGGTTTGGTTTGGTTTGGTTTGGTCTGGTTTCGTATGGTTTGGTTTGGTTTGGTTTGGTTAGGTTCGGTTAGGTTAGGTTAGGTTAGGTTAGGTTAGGTTGGGTTTGGTTAGATTAGGTTAGGTTTAATTTGGTTTGGTTTGGTTTCGTTTGGTTTGGTTTGGTTGGTTTCGTTTGGTTTGGTTTCGTTTAGTTTGGTTTAGTTTCGTTTAGATTGGTTTATTTTTGTTTGGTTTCGTTTGGTTTCGTTTGGTTTGGTTTGGTTTGGTTTGGTTAGGTTAGGTTAGGTTGGGTTAGGTTAGGTTAGGTTAATTTGGGTTAGGTTGGTTTGGGTTGGGTTAGGTTAGGTTAGGTTAGGTTAGGTTAGGTTACGTTAGGTTACGTTATGTTAGGTCAGGTTAGGTTCGGTACGGTTAGAGTCGGTTAGGTTAGGTTAGATTAGGTTACGTTAGGTTAGGTTAGGTTAGGTTTTGTTTGGTTTGGTTTGGTTTTGTTTGGTTTTGTTTTGTTAGGTTAAAATAGGTTAGGTTAGGTTTGGTTAGGTTTGGTTTGGTTTGGATTGGTTTGGTTTGGTTTGGTTAGGTGTGGTCAGGTTTGGTTAGGTTAGGGTAGGTTAGGTTGGGTTAGGTTAGGTTAGGTTAGGTTAGGTTTGGTTTGGTTTGGTTTGGTTTGGTTTCGTTTGGTTTCGTTTGGTTTGGTTTGGTTTGGTTTGGTTTGGTTTGGTTTGGTTTGGTTTGGTTTGGTTTGGTTTGGTTTGATTTGGTTTGGTTTGGTTTGGTTTGGTTAGGTGTGGTTAGGTTAGGTTAGGTTAGGGTAGGTTAGGTTAGGTTAAGTTAGGTTAGGTTTTGTTTGGTTTTGTTTGGTTTGGTTTGGTTTGGTTTGATTTGGTTAGGTTAGGTTAGGTTAGGTTAGGTTAGGCTAAGTTAAGTTAGGTGAGGTGAGGTTAGGTTAGGTTAGGTTGGGTTAGGTTCGGTTCGGTTCCGTTCCGTTCTGTTCGGTTCGGTTCAATTCGGTTCCGTTCCGTTCGGCTCCGTTCGGTTCGGTTCGGTTCGGTTTGGTTTGGTTCGGTTAGGTTAGTTTAGGTTAGGTTAGGTTAGGTTAGACTAGGTTATTTTAGGTTATGTTAGGTTAGGTTTGGTTTGGTTTGGTTTGGTTTGTATTGGTTAGGTTAAGTTAGGTTAGGTTAGGTTAGGTTAGGTTAGGTTGGGTTAGGTTAGGTTTTTTTTGGTTTGGCTTGGTTTTGTTTGGTTAGGTTTGGCTTGGTTTGGTCTGGTCTGGTTTGATTTGTTATGGTTTGGTCTAGTTTGTTTAGGTTTGTTTTGGTTTGGTTTGGTTTGGTTTGGTGTGGTTTGGTTCGGTTTGGTTTGGTTTGGTTTTGTTTGGTTTGGTTTCGTTAGGTTAGGTTAGGTTAGGTTAGGTTAGGTTAGGTTAGGTTAGGTGAGGTTAGGTTAGGTTAGGTTAGGTTAGGTTCGGTTCGGTTCGGTTCGGTTCCGTTCGGTTCGGTTCGGTTCGGTTCCGTTCCGTTCGGTTCCGTTCGGTTCCGTTCGGTTCGTTTCGGTTCGGTTTGTTTCGGTTCGGTTAGGTTAGTTTAGGTTAGTGTAGGTTAGGTTAGGTTAGGTTACATTAGGTTAGGTTAGGTTAGGTTTGGTTTGGTTAGGTTTGGTTTGTATTTGTTAGGTTAGGTTAGGTTAGGTTAGGTTAGGTTAGGTTAGGTTAGGTTAGGTTAGGTTAGGTTAGGTTACGTTAGGTTACGTTAGGTTAGGTTAGGTTTGGTTTGATTTGTTTGGTTTGGCTAGGTTTTGTTTGGTTAGGTTTGGCTTGGTTTGATTTGTTTTGGTTTGGTCTGGTTTGGTTAGGTTTGATCTGGTTTGGTTATGTTAGGTTAGGTTAGGTTAGTTTAGGTTAGGTTTGGTTGGGTTTGGTTTGGTTTGGTTGGTTTGGTTAGATTAGTTTAGGTTACGTTAGGTTAGGTTACGTTAGGTTAGGTTAGGTTAGGTTAGGTTTGGTTTGGTTTGGTTTGGTTTGGTTTGATTTGGTTTGTTTGGTTTCGTTTGGTTAGGTTTGGTTTGGTTTCGTTTGGTTTGGTTTGGTTTCGTTTGGTTTGGTTTGGTTTGGTTTGGTTTGATTTCGTTAGGTTAGGTTAGGTTAGGTTAGGTTAGGTTAGGTTGGGTAGGTTTGGTTAGGTTTGCTTTAGTTTGGTATGGTATGATTTGGTATTGTTAGGTTAGGTTAGGTTTGGTTTGGTTTGGTTGGTTTGGTTAGGTTTGGTTTGGTTTTGGTTTGGTTAGGTTAGGTTTGGTTAGGTTAGGTTAGGTTAGGTTACTTTAGGTTAGGTTAGATTAGGTTAGGTTAGGTTAGGTTAGGTTTGCTTTGGTTTGGTTTGGTTTGGTTTGGTTTGGTTTGCTTTGGTTAGGTTAGGTTAGGTTAGGTTAGGTTAAGTTGGGTTAGGTTGGGTTGGGTTGGGTTAGATTAGGTTAGGTTAGGTTAGGTTAGGTTAGGTAAGATTAGGTTAGGTTAGGATCGGTTAGGTTAAGTTAGGTTAGGTTAGGTTAGGTTAGGTTAGGTTAGGTTAGGTGAGGTTAGGTTAGGTTAGGTTAGGTTCGGTTAGGTTAGGTTCGGTTTGGTTTGGTTTGGTTTGGTTTGGTATGGTT
>NW_025727738.1:1372500-1375000 GCF_021461385.2 Schistocerca piceifrons
GTTTGGTTTGGTCTGGTTTCGTACGGTTTGGTTTGGTTTGGTTTGGTTAGGTTATGTTAGGTTAGGTTAGGTTAGGTTAGGTTAGGTTAGGTTGGGTTTGGTTGGGTTGGTTTGGGTTAGGTTAGGTTGGATTAGGTTAGATTAGGTTAGGTTTAATTTGGTTTGGTTTGGTTTGGTTTCGTTTGGTTTGGTTTGGTTGGTTTGGTTTTAGTTTGGTTTCGTTTAGTTTGGTTTGGTTTCGTTTAGTTTGGTTTATTTTTGTTTGGTTTCGTTTTGTTTCGTTTGGTTTGGTCTGGTTTGGTTTGGTTAGGTTAGGTTAGGTTGGGTTAGGTTAGGTTAGGTTAGTTTGGGTTAAGTTGGTTTGGGTTGGGTTAGGTTAGGTTAGGATAGGTTAGGTTAGGTTAGGTAAGGTTAGGTTAGGTTAGGTTAGGTTAGGTTAGGTTTTGTTTGGTTTGGTTTGGTTTGGTTTCGTTTGGTTTGGTTTCGTTGCGTTTGGTTTGGTTTGGTTTGGTTTGGTTTGGTTTGGTTTCGTTTGGTTTGGTTTGGTTTGGTTTGGTTGGGTTTGGTTTGGTTTGGTTTGGTTTGGTTAGGTGTGGTTAGGTTAGGTTAGGTTAGGGTAGGTTAGGTTAGGTTAGGTTAGTTTTTGTTTGGTTTGGTTTGGTATGGTTTGGTTTTGTTTTGTTAGGTTAAAATAGGTTAGTTTAGGTTAGGTTAGGTTAGGTTAGGTTTGGTTAGGTTAGGTTAGGTTAGGTTAGGTTAGGTTAGGTTAGGTTAGGTGAGGTTAGGTTAGGTTAGGTTAGGTTAGGTTCGGTTCGGATTAGTTCGGTTCCGTTCGGTTCGGTTCGGTTCCGTTCCGTTCGGTTCGGTTCGGTTCGGTTTGGTTCGGTTCGGTTAGGTTAGTTTAGGTTAGTGTAGGTTAGGTTAGGTTATATTAGGTTAGGTTAGGTTAGGTTAAATTTGGTTTGGTTTGGTTTGTATTGGTTAGGTTATGTTAGGTTAGGTTAGGTTAGGTTAGGTTAGGTGAGGTTACGTTAGGTTAGGTTAGGTTTGGTTTGGTTTGGTTTGGTTTGGCTTGGTTTTGTTTGGTTAGGTTTGGCTTGGTTTGGACTGGTCTGGTTTGATTTGTTTTGGTTTGGTCTGGTTTGGTTTGGTTTGGTTTGGTTTGGTTTGGTTAGGTTAGGTTACGTTAGTTTAGGTTAGGTTACGTTAGGTTAGGTTAGGTTAGGTTAGGTTTGGTTTGGTTTGGTTTGGTTTGGTTTGGTTTGGTTTGATTTGGTTTGGTTTGGTTTCGTTTGGTTAGGTTTGGTTTGGTTTCGTTTGGTTTGGTTTTTTTTCGTTTGGTTTGGTTTGTTTTGGTTTTGTTTGTTTTGGTTTGGTTTGGTTTGGTTTGGTTTGGTTTCGTTAGGTTAGGCTAGGTTAGGTTAGGTTAGGTTAGGTTATGTTAGGTTAGGTTAGGTTGGGTAGGTTTGGTTAGGTTTGGTATGGTATGATTTGGTTTTGTTAGGTTAGGTTGGGTTTGGTTGGGTTTGGTTAGTTTGGTTTGTTTTGGTTTGGTTTGGTTAGGTTTGGTCAGGTTTGGTTAGGTTTGGGTAGGTTAGGTTAGGTTAGGTTAGGTTAGATTAGGTTAGGTTAGGTTAGGTCAGGTTAGGTTAGATTTGGTCAGGTTAGGTTTGGTTTGGGTAGGTTTGGTTTGGTCTGGTTTGGTTTGATTTGGTTAGGTTAGGTTAGGTTAGGTTAGGTTGGGTTAGATTAGGTTTGGTTAGGTTAGGTTCGGTAAGGTTAGGTTAGGTTAGGTTAGGTTAGGTTAGGCTAGGTTAGGTTAGGCTAGGCTAGGCTATGCTAAGCTAGGTTAGGCTAGGCTAGGCTAGGCTATGCTAGGCTAGGATAGGGTAGGCTAGTTTAGTTTAGGCTAGGTTAGGCTCGGGTGAGTTGGGTTGGGTTAGGTTGGGTTGGGTTGGGTTGGGTTGGGTTGGGTTGGGTTGGTTTGGCTTGGGTTGGGTTGCATTGGGTTGGGTTGTGTTGTGTTTGGTTTTGTTTTGTTGGGTTGTGTTGGTTTGGGTTGCATTTGCTTGGGTTGTGTTGGGTTGGGTTGGGTTGGGTTTGGTTAGGTTAGGTTACATTAGGTTAGGGTTCATTTAATTAGGTTACATTAGATTAGGTTTGGTTAGGTTAGGTTAGGTTAGGTTAGGTTAGGTTAGATTAGGGTAGGTTAGGTTAAGTTAGGTTAGGTTATGTCAGGTTAGGTTAGGTTGGGTTAGGTTTGGTTAGCTTTGGTTTGGTTTGGTTTTGTTTGGTATTGTTAGGTTAGGTTAGGTTAGGTTTGGTTTGGTTTGGTTTGGTTTGGTTTGGTTAGGTTTTGTTGAATTAAGTTAGGTTAGGTTAAATTAGGTTAGGTTAGGTTAGGTTAGGGTAGGTTAGGTTAGGTTAGGTTAGGTTAGGTTAGGTTAGGTTGGGTTTGGTTGGGTTGGTTTGGGTTAGGTTAGGTTAGGTTAGGTTCGGT
>NW_025727738.1:1462500-1467500 GCF_021461385.2 Schistocerca piceifrons
AGGTTAGGTTACGTTACGTTAAGTTGGATTAGGTTGGGTTGGGTCAGGTTAGGTTAGGTTAGGTTAATTTAGATAAGGTTAGGTTAGGTTAGGTTCGGTTAGGTTAGGTTAGGTTAGGTTAGGTTAGGTTAGGTTAGGTTATGTTAGGTTAGGTTAGGTTAGATTAGTTTAGGTTAGGTTAAGTTTGGTTTGGTTTGGTTTCGTTTGGTTTGGTTTTGGTTTGGTTTGGTTTGGTTTGGTTTGGTTTGGTTTGGTTTGGTTTGGTTTGGTTTGGTTTGGTTTGGTTAGGTGTGGTTAAGTTAGGTTAGGTTAGGTGAGGTTAGGTTTTGTTTGGTTTGGTTTGGTTTGGTTTGATTTGGTTTGGTTTGGTTAGGTTAGGTTAGATTAGGATAGGTTAGGTTAGGTTAGGTTAGGTGAGGTGAGGTGAGGTTAGGTTAGGTTAGGTTAGGTTAGGTTAGGTTCGGTTCGGTTCGGTTCGTTTCGATTCGGTTCGGTTCCGTTCCGTTCGGTTCCGCTCGGTTCGGTTCGGTTCGGTTTGGTTCGATTCCGTTAGGTTAGTTTAGGTTAGGTTAGGTTAGGATAGGTTATGTTAGGTTAGGTTTGATTAGGTTAGGTTTGGTTTGGTTTGGTTTGGTTTGGTTTGGTAAGGTTAGGATAGGTTAGGTTAGGTTAGGTTAGGTTAGGTTAGGTTGGGTTAGGTTAGGTTAGATTACGTTAGGTTTGGTTTGGTTTGGTTTGGTTTGGTTTGGTTTGGTCAGGTTTGGCTTGGTTTGGTCTGGTCTGGTTTGGTTTGTTTTGGTTTGGTCTGGTTTGGTTAGGTTTGATCTGGATTGTTTATGTTAGGTTCGGTTAGGTTAGTTTAGTTTAGGTTTGGTTTGGTTTGGTTTGGTTAGGTTTGGTTTGGTTAGGTTAGGTTAGGTTAGGTTAGGTTAGGTTATGTTAGGTTAGGTTAGGTTAGGTTAGCTTAGGTTGGGTTAGGTTTTGTTTGGTTTGGTTTGGCTTGGTTTGGTTTGGTTTCGTTTGGTTTGTTTTTGTTTGGTTTGGTTTGGTTAGGTTAGGTTAGGTTAGGTTAGGTTAGGTTAGGTTTTGTTTGGTTCGGTTTGGTTTGGTTTGGTTTTGTTTTGTTAGGTTAAAATAGGCTAGGTTAGGTTAGGTTAGGTTTGCTTTAGTTTGGTTCGGTTTGGTTTGGTTTGGTTTGGTTTGGTTTCGTTTGGTTAGGTTACGTTAGGTTATGTTAGGTAAGGTTAGGTTAGGTTAGGTTAGGTTAGGTTAGGTTAGGTTAGGTTAGGTTAGGCTAGGTTAGGTTTGGTTTGGTTTGGTTTGGTTTGGTTTGGTTTCGTTTGGTTTGGTTTGGTTATTTTTGGTTTGGTTTGGTTTGGTTTGTTTTGGTTTGGTTTGGTTTTCTTTGGTTTCGTTTCGTTAGGTTAGGTTAGGTTAGGTTAGGTTACGTTAGGTTAGGTTGGGTAGGTTTGGTTAGGTTTGGTTTGGTTTGGTATGGTATGATTTGCTTTTGTTAGGTTAGGATAGGTTAGGTTAGGTTAGGTTAGGTCGGGTTTTGTTGGGTTGGTTTGGGTTAGGTTAGGTTAGGATAGGTTAGGTTAGATTAGGTTTGGTTTGGTTTGGTTTGGTTTGGTTTGGTTTCGTTTGGTTTGGTTGGTTTCGTTTGGTTTGGTTTGGTTTGGTTAGGTTTGGTTTGGTTTCGTTTGGTTTGGTTACGTTTAGTTTGGTTTATTTTGGTTTGGTTTGGTTTGGTTTGGTTTGGTTTGGTTAGGTTAGGTTAGGTTAGGTTGGGTTAGGTTAGGTTAGGTTAGGTTAGGTTAGGTAAGGTTAGGTTAGGTTAGGTTTTGTTTGGTTTGGTTTGGTTTTGTTAGGTTAGGTTAGGTTTGGTTTCGTTTGGTTTGGTTTGGTTTGGTTTGGTTTCGTTTGGTTTAATTTGGTTTGGTTTGGTTTGGTTTGGTTTCGTTAGGTTAGGTTAGGTTAGGTTAGGTTAGGTCAGGTTATGTTAGGTTAGGTTAAGTTAGGTTTGGTTAGGTTAGGTTGGGTAGGTTTGGTTGGGTTTGGTTTGGTTTGGTTTGGTTTGATATGGATTGGTTAGGTTAGGTTAGGTTGGGTTAGGTTAGGTTAGGTTAGTTTGTGTTAGATTGGGTTGGGTTGGGTTAGGTTAGGTTACGTTAGGTTAGCTTATGTTAGGTTAGGTTCGGTTAGGTTCGGTTCAGTTGGGTTAGGTTAGGTTACGTTAGGTTAGGTTAGGTAAGGTTAGGTTAGGTTAGGTTTTGTTTGGTTTGGTTTGGTTTGGTTTAATTTGGTATGGTTTGGTTTGGTTTGGTTTCATTACGTTAGGTTAGGTTAGGTTAGGTTAGGTCAGGTTATGTTAGGTTAGGTTAAGTGAGGTTTGGTTAGGTTAGGTTGGGTAGGTTTGGTTGGGTTTGGTTTGGTTTGGTTTGGTTTGATTTGGTTTTATTAGGTTAGGTTAGGTTAGGTTTGGTTTGGTCTGGTTTGGTTTGGTTTGGTTTGGTTTGGTTTGGTTTCGTTAGGTTAGGTTAGGTTAGGTTAGGTTAGGTTAGGTTAGGTTAAGTTAGGTTAGGTTGGGTTGGGTAGGTTTGGTTAGGTTTGGTTTAGTTTGGTATGGTATGATTTGGTTTTGTTAGGTTAGGTTAGGTTAGTTTAGGTTTGGTTTGGTTTGGTTGGTTTGGTTTGGTTTGGTTTGTTTGGATTGGTTTGGTTAGGTTTGGTTAGGTTAAGTTAGGTTAGGTTACTTTAGGTTAGGTTAGGTTAGGTTAAGTTAGGTTAGGTTTGGTTTGGTTTTGTTTGGTTTGGTTTGGTTTGGTTGGGTTTGGTTTGGTTTGGTTAGGTTAGGTTAGGTTAAGTTGGGTTAGTTGTGGTTGGGTTGGGTTAGGTTATGTTAGGTTAGGTTAGGTTATGTAAGGTTAGGTTAGGTTAGGTTCGTTTAGGTTAGGTTAGGTTAGGTTAGGTTAGGTTAGGTTAGGTTAGGTTAGGTTAGTTTAGGTTAGGTTAAATTTGGTTTGGTTTGGTTTGGTTTGGTTTTGTTTGGTTTTGGTTTCGTTTGGTTTGGTATGGTTTGGGTTGGTTTGGTTTGGCTTTGTTTGGTTTGGTTTGGTTGGATTTGGTAAGGTGTGGTTAGGTTTGGTTAGGTTAGGTTAGGTTAGGTAAAGTTAGGTTAGCTTTTGTTGGGTTTGGTTTAGTTTGGTTTGGTTTGGTTTGGTTGGGTTACGTTAGGTTAGGTTAGTTTAGGTTAGGTTAGGTTAGGTTAGGTGAGGTGAGGTGAGGTGAGGTTAGGTTAGGTTAGGTTAGGTTAGGTTCGGTTCGGTTCGGTTCGGTTCGGTTCGGTTCTGTTCGGTTCGGTTCGGTTTGATCCGTTCCGTTCGGTTTTGTTTGGTTTGGTTTGGTTTGGTTTGGTAAGTCTAGGTTAGGTTAGGTTAGCTTAGGTTAGGTTAGGTTAGGTGAGATGAGGTGAGGTTAGGTTAGGTTAGGTTAGATTAGGTTAGGTTAGGTTAGGTTCGGTTCGGTTAGGTTCGGTTAGGTTAGGTTAGGTTAGGTTAGGTTAGGTTAGGTTAGGTTTTGTTTGGTTTGGTTTTCATTTGTTTTGTTAGGTTAAAATAGTTTAGGTTAGGTTAGGTTTTCTTTGGTTTGGTTTGGTTTGGTTTGGTTTGGTTCGGTTAGGTTAGGTTAGTTTAGGTTGGGTTAGGTTAGGTTAGGTTAGTTTGGGTTAGGTTGGGTTGGTTTGGGTTAGGTTAGGTTAGGTTAGTTTAGTTAGGTTAGGTTAGGTTAGGTTAGGTTAGGTTAGGTTCGGTTCGGTTAGGTTTGGTTAGGTTAGGTTAGGTTAGGTTAGGTTAGGTTAGGTTAGGTTAGGTTAGGTTTTGTTTGGTTTGGTTTGGTTTCGTTTGGTTTTGTTTTGTTAGGTTAAAATAGGTTAGGTTAGGTTAGGTTAGGTTTGCTTTGGTTTGGTTTGGTTTGGTTAGGTGTGGTTTGGTTAGGTTAGGTTAGGTTAGGTTAGGTTAAGTTAGGTTAGGTTAGGTTAGGTTAGGTTAGGTTAGGTTAGATTAGATTTGGTTTGGTTTGGTTTGGTTTGGTTTGGTTTCGTTTGGTTTGGTGTGGTTTCGTTTGGGTTGGTTTGGATTCGTTTGGTTTGGTTTCGTTTGGTTTGGTTTCGTTAGGTTTGGTTAGGTTAGGTTAGGTTAGGTTAGGTTAGGTTAGGTTAGGTTACGTTAGGTTAAGTTTGGTTTGGTTTGGTTTGGTTTGGTTTTGGTTTTGGTTTGGTTTGGTTTGGTTTGGTTTGGTTTGGTTTGGTTTGGTTTGGTTTGGTTTGGTTTGGTTTGGTTTGGTCTGGATTGGTTAGGTGTGGTTAGGTTAGGTTAGGTCAGGTTAGGTTTTGTTTGGTTTGGTTTGGTAAGGTTTGGTTTTGTTTGGTTGGGTTAGGTTAGTTTAGGTTAGGTTAGGTTAGGTTAGGTGAGGTGAGGTGAGGTTATTTTATGTTACGTTAGGTTAGGTTAGTTTCGGTTCGGTTCGGTTCGGTTCGGTTCGGTTCTATTCCATTCGGTTCGGTTCGGTTTGGTTTGGTTCGGTTCGGTTAGGTTGGTTTAGGTTAGGTTAGGTTAGGTTAGGTTAGGTTAGGTTAGGTTTGGTGGGATAGGTTAGGTTGAGTTTGGTTTGGTTTGGTTTGGTTTGGTTTGGATAGGTTAGGTTAGGTTAGGCTAGGTTAGGTTAGGTTAGGTTAGGTTAGGTTAGGATTGGATTCGTTTGGTTTAGTTTGGTTTGGTTTGGTTAGGTTTCGCTTGGCTTGGTGTGGTCTGGTTTGGTTTGTTTTGGTTTGGTTTGGTTTGGTTTAGTTTGGTTAAGTTACGTTAGATTAGGTTAGGTTATGTTAGGTTATGTTAGGTTAGGTTAGGTTAGGTAAGGTTTGGTTTGGTTTGGTTTGATTTGGTTTGATTTGGTTTGGTTTCATATGGTTTGGTTTGGTTTGGTTAGGTTAGGTTATGTTA
>NW_025727738.1:1475000-1477500 GCF_021461385.2 Schistocerca piceifrons
GGTGAGGTGAGGTGAGGTTAGGTTATGTTAGGTTAGGTTAGGTTAGTTTCGGTCCAGTTCGGTTCGGTTCGGTTCCGTTCCGTTCGGTTCCGTTCGGTTCGGTTCGGTTCGGTTTGGTTTGGATCGGTTCGGTTAGGTTAGTTTAGGTTAGGTTAGGTTAGGGTAGGTTAGGTTATGTTAAGTTAGGTTAGGTTAGGTTTGGTTTGGTTTGGTTTGTATTGGTTAGGTTAGGTTAGGTTAGGTTAGGTTAGGTTAGGTTAGGTTAGGTTAGCTTAGGTTATGTTAGGTTAGGTTTGGTTTGGTTTGGTTTGGTTTGGCTTGGTTTTGTTTGGTTAGTTTTGGCTTGGTTTGGTCTGGTCTGGTTTGATTTGTTTTGGTTTGGTCTGGTTTGGTAAGGTTTGATCTTGTTTGGTTATGTAAGGTTAGTTTAGGTTAGGTTTGGTTTGGTTTGGTTTGGTTTGGTTTGGTTTGGTTTGCTTAGGTTAGGTAAGGTTACGTTAGGTTACGTTAGGTTAGGTTAGCTTAGGTTAGGTTAGGTTTTGTTTGGTTTGGTTTGGTTTGGTTTCGTTTCGTTTGGTTTGGTTCAGTTTGGTTTGGTTTGGTTTGGTTTGGATTGGTTTCGTTAGGTTAGGTTTGGTTAGGTTAGGTTAGGTTAGGTTAGGTTAGGTTATGTTAGGTTTGGTTAGGTTGGGTAGGTTTGGTTAGGTTAGGTTTGGTTTGGTATGGTATGATTTGGTTTTGTTAGGTTAGGTTAGGGTAGGTTATGGTTGTTTAGGTTTGGGTAGGTTAGGTTAGGTTAGGTTGGCTTATGTTAGGTTAGGTTAGGTTAGGTCAGGTTAGGTTAGCTTTGGTTAGGTTAGGTTTGGTTTGGGTTGGTTTGGTTTGGTCTAGTTTGGTTTGTTTGGTTTGATTTGGTTTGGTTTGGTTTGGTTTGGTTAGGTTAGGTTAGGTTAGGTTAGGTTAGGTTAGGGTGGGTTAGATTAGGTTAGGTTAGCTTAGGTGAGGTAAGGTTAGGTTAGGTTAGGTTAGGTTAGGTTAGGCTAGTTTAGTTTAGGCTAGTTTAGGCTCGGTTCAGTTGGTTTGGGTTGGGTTGGGTTGGGTTGGGTTGGGTTTGGTTGGGTTGGTTTGCGTTGGGTTGGGTTGCGTTGTGTTGGGTTGTGTTTTGTTGGGTTGCGTTGGGTTGGGTTGTGTTGGGTTGCGTTTGCTTGGGTTGTGTTGGGTTGGGTTGGGTTGGGTTAGGTTAGGTTAGGTTACATTAGGTTAGGGTTGATTAAATTAGGTTATGTTAGGTTAGGTTTGGTTCGGTTAGGTTAGGTTAGGTTAGGTTACGTTAGATTAGGTTAGGTTAGATTAAGTTAGGTTAGAATATGTCAGGTTAGGTTAGGTTGGGTTAGGTTTGGTTAGGTTTGGTTTGGTTTGGTTTGGTTTGGTATTGCTAGGTTAGGTTAGGTTAGGTTAGGTTTGGTTTGGTATGGTTTGGTTTTGTTGTGTTTTGTTGAATTAAGTTAGGTTAGGTTAGATTAGGTTAGGTTAGGTTAGGTTGGGTTAGGTTAGGATAGGTTAGGTTAGGTTAGGTTAGGTTAGGTTAGGTTAGGTTAGGTAAGGTTTGGTTTGGTTTGGTTTTGTTTGGTTTGGTTTGGTCTGGTTTCGTATGGTGTGGTTCTGTTTGGTTTGGTTAGGTTAGGTTAGGTTAGGTTGGGTTTGGTTGGGTTGGTTTGGGTTAGGTTAAGTTGCGTTAGGTTAGGTTAGGTTAGATTAGGTTAGGTTAGGTTTGGTTTGGTTTAGTTTGGTTTCGTTTGGTTTAGTTTGGTTGGTTTCGTTTGCTTTGGTTTGGTTTGGTTTCGTTTGGATTGGTTTCGTTTAGTTTGGTTTATTTTGGTTTGGTTTGGTATGGTTTGGTTTGGTTTGGTTTGGGTTAGGTTAGGTTAGGTTGGGTTATGTTAGGTTAGGTTAGTTTGGGGTAGGTTGGTTTGGGTTGGGTTAGGTTAGGTTAGGTTAGGTTAGGTTAGGTTAGGTTAGGTTAGGTTAGGTTAGGTTCGGTTCGGTTCGGTTAGGTTCGGTTAGGTTAGGTTAGGTTAGGTTAGGTTAGGTTTTGTTTGGTTTGGTTTGGTTTTGTTTGGTTTTGTTTTATTAGGTTAAAATAGGTTATGTTAGTTTAGGTTAGGTTTGCTTTGGTTTGGTTTGGTTTGGTTTGGTTAGGTGTGGTTAGGTTAGGTTAGGTTAAGTTAGGTTAGGTTATGTTATGTTAGGTTAGGTTAGGTTAGGTTAGGTTAGGTTAGGTTAGGTTATGTTAGGTTAGGTTAGGTTAGGTTAGGTTGCGTAGGTTTGTTTGGGTTTGGTTTGGTTTGGTTTGGTTTCATTTGGTTTTATTAGGTTAGGTTAGGTTAGGTTTGGTTTGGTTTCGTTTGGTTTGGTTTCATTTGGTTTTATTAGGTTAGGTTAGGTTAGGTTTGGTTTGGTTTCGTTTGGTTTGGTTTCGTTTGGTTTGGTTTGGTTTGGT
>NW_025727738.1:1487500-1490000 GCF_021461385.2 Schistocerca piceifrons
TGGTTACGTTTGGCTTGGTTTGGTCTGGACTGGTTTGGTATGTTTTGGTTTGGTCTGGTTAGGTTAGGTTAGTTTAGGTTAGGTTAGGTTAGGTTAGGTTACGTTAGGTTTGGTTTGGTTTGGTTTGGTTTGGTTTTGTTTGGTTTCGTTTGGTTTGTTTTGGTTTGGTTTGGTTATGTTAGGTTAGGTTAGGTTAGGTTAGAATAGGTTAGGTTAGGTTAGGTTAGGTTTTGTTTGGTTTGGATTGGATTGGTTTTGTTTTGTTTTGTTAGGTTAAAATAGGTTAAGTTAGGTTAGGTTAGGTTTGATTTGGTTTGGTTTGGTTTGGTTTCGTTTGGTTAGATTAGGTTAGGTTAGGTTAGGTAAGGTTAGGTTAGCTTAGGTTAGGTTAGGTTAGGTTAAGTTAGGTTTGGTTTGGTTTGGTATGGTTTGGTTTGGTTTGGTTTAGTTTGGTTTGGTTTGGTTTGGTTTGGTTTCGTTTGGTTTGGTTTGGTTTCGTTTGGTTTGGTTTGGTTAGTTTTGGTTTGTTTTGGTTTGGTTTGGTTTGGTTTGTTTTGGTTTCGTTAGGTTAGGTTAGGTTAGGTTAGGTTAGGTTAGGTTAGGTTAGGTTGGGTAGGTTTGGTTAGGTTTGGTTTGGTTTGGTATGGTATGGTTTGGTTTTGTTAGGTTAGGTTAGGTTAGGTTTGGTTTGGTTTGGTTGGTTTGGTTAGGTTTGGTTTGGTTTGGTTTGGTTTGGTTGGGTTTGGTTAGGTTAGGTTACTTTAGGTTAGGTTAGGTTACGTTAGGTTAGATTAGGTTAGGTTAGGTTAGGTTCGGTTTGGTTAGGTTAGGTTAGGTCAGGTTGGGTTAGGTTAGGGTAGGTTAGGTTAGGATAGGTTAGGTTTTGTTTGGTTTGGTTTGGTTTTGTTTTGTTACGTTAAAATAGGTTAGGTTAGGTTGGGTTTGCTTTGGTTTGGTTTGGTTGGTTTGGTTTGGTTTGGTTTGGTTTGGTTAGGTTTGGTTAGGTTTGGGTAGGTTAGGTTAGGTTAGGTTAGGTTAGATTAGGTTAGGTTAGGTTAGGTTAGGTCAGGTTAGGTTGGGTTAGGTTATGTTTGGTTTGGGTTGGTTTGGTTTGGTTTGGTTTTGTTTTGTTAGGTTAAAATAAGTTAGGTTAGGTTAGGTTAGGTTTGCTTTGGTTTGGTTTGGTTTGGTTAGGTGTGGTTAGGTTAGCTTAGGTTACTTTAGGTTAGGTTAGGTTAGGTTAGGTTAGGTTAGGTTAGGTTAGGTTTGGTTTGGTTTGGTTTGGTTGGGTTTGGTTCGGTTTGGTTAGGTTAGGTTAGGTTAAATTGGGTTAGGTTGGGTTGGGTTGGGTTAGGTTAGGTTAGGTTAGGTTTATGTTAGGTTAGGTAAGGTTAGGTTAGGTTAGGTTCGGTTAGGTTAGGTTAGCTCAGGTTAGGTTAGGTTAGGTTAGGTTAGGTTAGGTTAGGTTAGTTTAGGTTAGGTTAAGTTTGGTTTGGTTTGGTTTGGTTTTGGTTTCGTTTGGTTTGGTTTGGTTTGGTTTGGTTTGGTTTTGTTTCGTTTGGTTTGGTTGGATTTGGTTAGGTGTGGTTAGGTTAGGTTAGGTTAGGTTTGGTTTGGGTTCGTTTGGTTTGGTTTGAGGTTAGGTTAGGTTAGGTCAGTTTAGGTTAGGTTAGGTGAGGTGAGGTGAGGATAGGTTAGGTTAGGTTAGGTTAGGTTAGGTTAGGTTAGGTTAGGTTAGGTTAGGTTAGGTTTGGTTTGGTTTGGTTTGGTTTGGTTTGGTTTGGTTTGGTTTGGTTAGGTTTGGCTTGGTTTGGTCTGGACTGGTTTGGTTTGCTTTGGTTTGGTCTGGTTTGGTTAGGTTTGATCTGGTTTGGTTATGTTAGGTTCGGTTAGGTTAGTTTAGGTTAGGTTTTGCTTGGTTTGGTTTGGTTTGGTTTGGTTTGGTTAGTTTAGCTTAGGTTAGGTTAGGTTAGGTTAAGTTAGGTTAGGTTAGGTTAGGTTACGTTAGGTTTGGTTTGTTTGGTTTGGTTTGGTTTTGTTTGGTTTCGTTTGGTTTGTTTTGGTTTGGTTTGGTTTGGTTAGGTTAGGTTAGGTTAGGTTAGAATAGGTTAGGTTAGGTTAGGTTAGGTTTTGTTTGGTTTGGATTGGTTTGGTTTTGTTTTGTTTTGTTAGGTTAAAATAGGTTAGGTTAGGTTAGGTTAGGTTTGCTTTGGTTTGATTTGGTTTGGTTTGGTTTGGTTTCGTTTGGTTAGATTAGGTTAGGTTAGGTTAGGTAAGGTTAGGTTAGGTTAGGTTAGGTTAGGTTAAGTTAGGTTTGGTTTGGTTTGGTTTGGTTTAGTTTGGTTTGGTTTGGTTTGGTTTGGTTTCGTTTGGTTTGGTTTGGTTTCGTTTGGTTTGGTTTGGTTTGTTTTGGTTTCATCAGGTTAGGTTAGGTTAGGTTAGGTTATGTTAGGTTAGGTTAGGTTAGGTAAGGTTGGGTAGGTTTGGTTAGGTTTGGTTT
>NW_025727738.1:1520000-1522500 GCF_021461385.2 Schistocerca piceifrons
GATTTGGTTTGGTTTGGTTTCGTTAGGTTAGGTTAGGTTATGTTAGGATAGGTTAGGTTAGGTAGGTTTGGTTAGGTTTGGTTTAGTTTGGTATGGTATGATTTGGTTTTGTTAGGTTAGGTTAGGTTAGGTTAGGTTTGGTTTGGTTTGGTTGGTTTGGTTTGATTTGGTTTGGTTTGGTTTGGTTTGGTTAGGTTTGATTAGGTTAGGTTAGGTTAGGTAACTTTAGGTTAGGTTAGGTTAGGTTATTTTAGGTTAGGTTAGGTTAGGTTTGGTTTGGTTTGGTTTGGTTTGGTTGGGTTTGGTTTGGTTTGGTTAGGTTAGGTTAGGTTAAGTTGGGTTAGGTTGGGTTGGGTTGGGTTAGGTTAGGTTAGGTTAGGTAAGGTTAGGTTTGGTTAGGTTCAGTTAGGTCTGGTTAGGTTAGGTTAGGTTAGATTAGGTTAGGTTTTGTTTGGTTTTAGTTTGGTTTGGTTTGGTTTGGTTTGGTTAGGTTAGATTAGGTTAGGTTTTGTTTGGTTTTAGTTTGGTTTGGTTTGGTTTGGTTAGGTTAGGTTAGGTTAGGTTAGGTTAGGTGAGGTGAGGTGAGGTTAGGTTAGGTTATGTTAGGTTAGGTTCGGTTCGGTTCGGGTCGGTTCGGTTCGATCCGTTCCGTTCGGTTCCGTTCGATTTTGTTTGGTTTGGTTTGGTTTGGTTTGGTTTGGTTTGGTTTGGTTTGGTTAGGTTAGGTTAGGTTAGGTTAGTTTAGTTTAGGTTAGGTGAGGTTAGGTTAGGTGAGGTGAGGTGAGGTTAGGTTAGGTTAGGTTAGATTAGGTTAGGTTAGGTTAGGTTAGGTTCGATTCAGTTAGGTTAGGTTAGGTTAGGTTAGGTTAGGTTAGGTTTGCTTAGGTTAGGTTTTGTTTGGTTTGGTTTGGTTTGGTTTTGTTTTGTTAGGTTAAAATAGTTTAGGTTAGGTTAGGTTTGCTTTGGTTTGGTTTGGTTTGGTTTGGTTTGATTTGGTTTGATTTGGTTAGGTTAGGTTAGGTTAGGTTGGGTTAGGTTAGGTTAGGTTAGCTTGGGTTAGGTTGGGTTGGGTTGGGTTAGGTTAGGTTAGGTTAGGTTAGGTTGGGTTAGATTAGGTTAGGTTAGGTTAGGTGAGGTAAGGTTAGGTTAGGTTAGGTTAGGTTAGGCTAGGTTAGGTTAGGCTAGGCTAGGCTATGCTAGGCTAGGTTAAGCTAGGCTAGGCTAGGCTATGCTAGGATAGGAAAGGTTAGGCTAGTTTAGTTTAGGCTAGGTTAGGCTCGGTTGAGTTGGGTTGGGTTGGGTTGGGTTGGGTTGGGTTGGGTTGGGTTGGGTTGCGTTGGGTTGGGTTGTGTTGGGTTGGGTTGTGTTTTGTTGGGTTGTGTTGGGTTGGGTTAGGTTGGGTCTCTATTGCTTCGGTTGTGTTGTGTTGGGTTGGGTTGTGTTGGGTTGGGTTAGGTTAGGTTAGGTTACATTAGGTTAGGGTTGATTAAATTAGGTTAGGTTAGGATAGGTTTGGTTAGGTTAGGTTAGGTTTGGTTTGGTTTGGTTTGGTTTGGTATTGTTAGGTTAGGTTTGGTTATGTTAGGTAAGGTTTGGTTTGGTTTGGTTTGGTTTGGTTTGGTTTGGTTTGGTCTGGTTTCGTATGGTTTGGTTTGGTTTGGTTTGGTTTGGTAAGGTTAGATTAGGTTTTGTTTGGTTTGGTTTTGTTTTGTTATGTTAAAATAGGTTAGGTTAGGTTAGGTTTGATTTGGTTTGGTTTGGTTTGGTTTGGTTTGGTTTGGTTTGGTTAGGTGTGGTTAGGTTAGGTTAGGTTAGGTTAGTATAAGTTAGGTTAGGTTTTGTTTGGTTTTGTTTCGTTTGCTTTGGTTTGGTTTGGTTTGGTTTGGTTAGGTTAGGTTAGTTTAGGTTAGGTTAGTTTCGGTTCGGTTCGGTTCGGTTCCGTTCGGTTGGGTTCGGTTAAGTTCCGTTCCGTTCGGTTTCGTTCGGTTCGGTTCGGTTCGGTTTGGTTCGGTTCGGTTAGGTTAGTTTAGGTTAGGTTAGGTTAGGTTAGGTTAGGTTATGTTAAGTTAGGTTAGGTTAGGTTTGGTTTGGTTTGGTTTGGTTTGTATTGGTTAGGTTAGGTTAGGTTAGGTTAGGTTAGGTTGGGTTAGGTTAGGTTAGCTTAGGTTAGGTTAGGTTAGGTTAGGTTTGGTTTGGTTTGGTTTGGTTTAGTTTGGCTTGGTTTTGTTTGGTTAGGTTTGGCTTGGTTTGGTCTGGTCTGGTTTGATTTCTTTTGGTTTGGTCTGGTTTCGTTAGGTTTGGTTTGGTTTGGTTTGGTTTGGTTTGGTTTCGTTAGGTTAGGTTAGGTTAGGTTAGGTTAGGTTAGGTTAGGTTATGTTAGGTTAGGTGAGGTAAGGTTAGGTTAGCTTAGGTTAGGTTCGGTTCGGCTCGGTTCGGTTCCGTTCGGTACGGTACGGTTCGGTTTCGTTCCGTTCGGTTCCGTTCGGTTCGGTTCGGTTCT
>NW_025727738.1:1757500-1762500 GCF_021461385.2 Schistocerca piceifrons
TAGGTTAGGTTAGGTTGGGTAGGTTTGGTTAGGTTTGGTTTAGTTTGGTATGGTATGATTTGGTTTTGTTAAGTTAGGTTAGGTTAGGTTAGGTTAGGTTTGGTTTGGTTGGTTTGGTTTGGTTTGGTTTGGTTTTGGTTTGGTTAGGTTAGGTTTGGTTAGGTTAGGTTAGGTTACTTTAGGTTAGGTTAGGTTAGGTTAGATTAGGTTAGGTTAGGTTAGGTTAGGTTTGGTTTGGTTTGGTTTGGTTTGGTTTGGTTAGGTTAGGTCAGGTTAGGTTAGGTTAAGTTGGGTTAGGTTGGGTTGGGTTAGGTTAGGTTAGGTTAGGTTATTTGAGGTTAGGTTAGGTTAGGTTAAGTTAGGTTAGATTAGGTTAGGTTAGGTTAGGTTAGGTTAGGTTAGGTTCGGTTTGGTTTGGTTTGGTTTTGGTTTTGGTTTGGTTTGGTTTGGTTTGGTTTGGTTTGGTTTGGTTTGGTTTGGTTTGGTTTGGCTTGGTTTCGTTTAGTCTGATTTGGTTAGGTGTGGTTAGGTTAGGTTAGGTTAGGTTAGGTTAGATTAGGTGAGGTTTTGTTTGGTTTGGTTTGGTAAGGTTTGGTTTGGTTTGGTTTGGTTACGTTAGGTTAGGTTAGGTTAGTTTAGGTTAGGTTAGGTTAGGTTAGGTTAGGTTTGGTTTCGTTTGGTTTGGTTTGGTTTGGTTTGGTTAGGTTTCGCTTGGCTCAGTTTAGTCTGGTTTGGTTTGTTTTGGTTTGGTTTGGTTTGGTTTGGTTAGGTTGGGTTAGGTTAGGTTAGGTTAGGTTAGGTTAGGTTAAGTTAGGTGAGGTGAGGTTATGTTAGGTTAGGTTAGGTTAGGTTCGGTTTGGTTCGGTTCGGTTCCGTTCGGTTCGGTTCGGTTCAGTTCCGTTCCGTTCGGTTTCGTTCGGTTCGGTTCCGTTCGGTTTGGTTCGGTTAGGTTAGGTTAGTTTAGGTTAGGTTAGGTTAGGTTAGGTTAGGTTATGTTAAGTTAGGTTAGGTTAGGTTTGGTTTGGTTTGGTTTGTATTGGTTAGGTTGCATTAGGTTAGGTTAGGTTAGGTTAGGTTAGGTTAGGTTAGGTTAGCTTAGGTTAGGTTATGTTAGGTTAGGTTTGGTTTGGTTTGGTTTGGTTTAGTTTGGCTTGGTTTTGTTTGGTTAGGTTTGGCTTGGTTTGGTCTGGTCTGGTTTGATTTGTTTTGGTTTGGTCTGGTTTGGTTATGTTTGTTTTGGTTTGGTTTGGTTTGGTTTCGTTAGGTTAGGTTAGGTTAGGTTAGGTTAGGTTATGTTAGGTTAGGAGAGGTTAGGTTAGGTTAGCTTAGGTTAGGTTCGGTTCGGCTCGGTTCGGTTCCATTCGGTTCGGTACAGTTCGGTTCCGTTCCGTTCGGATCCATTCGGTTCGGTTCGGTTCTGTTTGGTTCGGTTCGGTTAGGTTAGTTTAGGTTAGGTTAGGTTAGGTTAGGTTAGGTTAGGTTAGGTTAGGTTTTGTTTGGTTTGGTTTGGTTTGCTTTGGTTTCGTTTTGTTAGGTTAAAATACGTTAGGTTAGGTTAGGTTAGGTTTGCTTTGGTTTGGTTTGGTTTGGTTTGGTTTGGTTAGGTGTGGTTAGGTTAGGTTAGGTTAGGTTAGGTTAAGTTAGGTTAGGTTTTGTTTGGTTTTGTTTGGTTTTTTTGGTTTGGTTTGGTTTCGTTAGGTTAGGTTAGGTTAGGTTAGGTTAGGTCAGGTTAGGTTAAGTTAGGTGAGGTGAGGTTAGATTAGGTTAGGTTAGGTTAGGTTCGGTTCGGTTAGGTTCGGTTCCGTTCGGTTCGGTTCGGTTCGGTTCTGTTCCGTTCGGTTCCGTTCGGTTCGGTTCGGTTCGGTTTGGTTCGGTTCGGTTTAGTTAGTTTAGGTTAGGTTAGGTTAGGTAAGGTTAGGTTATGTTAGGTTAGGTTAGATTAGGTTTGGTTTGGTTTGGTTTGGTTTGTATTTGTTAGGTTAGGTTAGGTTAGGTTAGGTTAGGTTAGGTATGGTTTGGTTTGGTTTGGTTTGGCTTGGTTTTGTTTGATTAGGTTTGGCTTGGTTTGGTCTGGTCTGGTTTGATTTGTTTTGGTTTGGTCTGGTTTGGTTAAATTTGACCTGGTTTGGTTATGTTCGGTTAGTTTAGGTTAGGTTTGGTTTGGTTTAGTTTGGTTTGGTTAGGTTTGGTTTGGTTTGGTTTGGTTTGGTTTGGTTAGGTTAGGTTAGGTTACGTTACATTAGGTTAGGTTAGGTTAGGTTAGGTTTGGTTTGGTTTGGTTTGGTTTGGTTTCGTTTCGTTTCGTTTGGTTCGGTTTGGTTTGGTTTGGTTTGGTTTGGTTTGGTTTCGTTAGGTTACGTTTGGTTAGGTTAGGTTAGGTTAGGTTAGGTTAGGTTAGGTTATGTTAGGTTTGGTTAGGTTGGGTAGGTTTGGTTAGGTTTGGTTTGGTTTGGTATGGTATGACTTGGATTTGTTAGGTTAGGTTAGGTTAGGTTAGGTTTGGTTTGGTTTGGTTGGTTTGGTTTGGTTCGGTTTGGTTTGGTTTGGGTAGGTTTGGTTAGGTTTGGTTAGGTTTGGGTAGGTTAGGTTAGGTTAGGTTAGGTTACCTTATGTTAGGTTAGGTTAGGTTAGGTCAGGTTAGGTTAGGTTTGGTTAGGTTAGGTTTGGTTTGGGTTGGTTTGGTTAGGTCTGGTATGGTTTGGTTTGGATTGCTTTGGTTTGGTTTGGTTTGGTTTGGTTAGGTTAGGTTAGGTTAGGTTAGGTTAGGGTGGGTTAGATTAGGTTAGGTTAGGTTAGGTGAGGTAAGGTTAGGTTAGGTTAGGTTAGGTTAGGTTAGGCTAGGTTAGGTTAGGCTAGGCTAGGCTATGCTAGGCTAGGTTAGGCTAGGCTAGGCTAGGCTATGCTAGGCTAGGATAGGGTAGGCTCGGTTCAGTTGGTTTGTGTTGGGTTAGGTTGGGTTGGGTTGGTTTGGGTTGGGTTGTGTTGCGTTGGGTTGGGTTGTGTTGTGTTGTGTTGTGTTTTGTTGGGTTGCGTTGGGTTGGGTTGTGTTGGGTTGCGTTTGCTTGGGTTGTGTTGGGTTGGGTTGGTTTTGGTTAGGTTAGGTTAGGTTACATTTGGTTATGGTTGATTAAATTAGATTAGGTTAGGTTAGGTTTGGTTAGGTTAGGTTAGGTTAGGTTAGGTTAGATTAGGTTAGGTTAGGTTAAGTTAGGTTAGGTTATGTCAGGTGAGGTTAGGTTGGGTTAGGTTTGGTTAGGTTTGGTTTGTTTTGGTTTCGTTTGGTATTGCTAGGTTAGGTTAGGTTAGGTCTGGTTTGGTTTGGTTTGGTTTGGTTAGGTTTTGTTGAATTAAGTTAGGTTAGGTTAGACTAGGTTAGGTTAGGTTAGGTTGGGTTAGGTTATGATAGGTTAGGTTAGGTTAGGGTTGGTTAGATTAGGTTAGGTAAGGTTTGGTTTGGTTTGGTTTTGTTTGGTTTGGTTTGGTCTGGTTTCGTATGGTGTGGTTCTGTTTGGTTTGGTTAGGTTAGGTTAGGTTAGGTTAGGTTAGGTTAGGTTAGGTTAGGTTGGGTTTGGTTGGGTTGGTTTGGGTTAGGTTAGGTTGGGTTAGGTTAGGTTAGGTTAGATTAGGTTAGGTTTGGTTTGGTTTGGTTTGGTTTGGTTTCGTTTGGTTTAGTTTGGTTGGTTTCATTTGGTTTGGTTTGGTTTGGTTTCGTTTGGTTTGGTTTCGTTTAGTTTGGTTTATTTTGGTTTGGTTTGGTTTGGTTTGGTTTGGTTTGGTTTGGTTGGGTTAGGTTAGGTTGGGTTAGGTTAGGTTAGGTTAGTTTGGGTTAGGTTGGTTTGGGTTAGGTTGGTTTGGGTTGGGTTAGGTTAGATTAGGTTAGGTTAGGTTAGGTTAGGTTGGGTTCGGTTCGGTTAGGTTCGGTTAGGTTAGGTTAGGTTAGGTTTTGTTTGGTTTGATTTGGTTTTGTTTGGTTTTGTTTTGTTAGGTTAAAATAGGTTAGGTTAGGTTACGTTAGGTTTGCTTTGGTTTGGTTTGGTTTGGTTTGGTTAGGTGTGGTTAGGTTAGGTTAGGTTAGGTTAAGTTAGGTTAGGTTAGGTTAGGTTAGTTTAGGTTGGGTTTGGTTTCGTTTGGTTTGGTTTGGTTTGGTTTGGTTTCGTTTCGTTTGGTTTGGTTTGGTTTGCTTTGGTTTGGTTTGGTTTGGTTCGGTTTGGTTTGGTTTGGATTGGTTTGGTTTCGTTAGGTTAGGTTAGGTTAGGTTAGGTTAGGTTAGGTTAGGTTAGGTTAGGTTATGTTAGGTTAGGTTAGGTTAGGTTAGGTTAGGTTAGGTTAGGTTAGGTTGGGTAGGTTTGTTTGGGTTTGCTTTGGTTTGTTTTTTTTTGATTTGGTTTTATTAGGTTAGGTTAGGTTAGGTTTGGTTTGGTTTGGTTTGGTTTGGTTTCGTTTTGTTTGGTTTGGTTTCGTTTGGTTTGGTTTGGTTTCGTTTGCTTTGGTTTGGTTTGGTTTGGCATGGTTTGGTTTGGTTTGGTTTGGTTTGGTTTGGTTTGGTTTGGTTTCGTTAGGTTAGGTTAGGTTAGGTTAGGTTGGGTAGGTTTGGTTAGGTTTGGTTTAGTTTGGTATGGTATGATTTGGTTTTGTTAGGTTAGGTTAGGTTAGGTTAGGTTTGGTTTGGTTTCATTGGTTTGGTTTGGTTTGGTTTGGTTTGGTTTGGTTTGGTTTGGTTTGGTTAGGTTAGGTTAGGTTAGGTTAGATTAGGATAGGTTAGGTTAGGTTAGGTGAGGTGAGGTGAGGTTAGGTTACGGTAGGTTAGGTTAGGTTAGGTTCGGTTTGGTTCGGTTCGGTTCGTTTCGGTTCGGTTCCGTTCCGTTCGGTTCGTCTCGGTTCGGTTCAGTTCGGTTTGGTTCGATTCGGATAGGTTAGTTTAGGATAGGTTAGGTTACGTTAGGTTACGTTATGTTAGGTTAGGTTAGGTTAGGTTAGGTTTGGTTTGGTTTGATTTGGTT
>NW_025727738.1:1800000-1805000 GCF_021461385.2 Schistocerca piceifrons
AGGTTAGGTTACTTTAGGTTAGGTTAGGTAAGGTTAGGTTAGGTTAGGTTAGGTTTGGTTTGGTTTGGTTTGGTTTGGTTTGGTTTGGTTGGGATTGGTTTGGTTTGGTTAGGTTAGTTTAGGTTAGGTTAGGTAAGGTTAGGTTAGGTTGGGTTAGGTTAGGTTAGGTTAGGTTTGGTTTGGTTTGGTTTGGTTTGGTTTGGTTTGGTTTGATTTGGTTTGGTTTCATTTGGTTTGGTTTGGTTTGGTTTGGTTTGGTTTCGTTAGGTTAGGTTAGGTTAGGTTAGGTTAGGTTAGGTTAGGTTAGGTTAAGTTAGGTTAGGTTAGGTTAGGTTGGGTGGTTTTGGTTGGGTTTGGTTTTTTTTGGTTTGGTTTGGTTTGGTTTGGTTAGGTTTGGTTAGGTTAGCTTAGGTTAGCTTAGGTTACTTTAGGTTAGGTTAGGTGAGGTTAGGTTAGGTTAGGTTAGGTTTGGTTTGGTTTGGTTTGGTTTGGTTTGGTTTGGTTGGGATTGGTTTGGTTTGGTTAGGTTAGTTTAGGTTAAGTTGGGTTAGGTTGGGTTGGGTTGGGTTAGGTTAGGTTAGGTTAGGTTAGGTTAGGTTAGGTTAGGTTAGGTTTGGTTAGGTTAGGTTTGGTTATGTTAGGTAAGGTTTGGTTTGGTTTGGTTTGGTTTGGTTTGGTCTGGTTTCGTATGGTTTGGTTTGATTTGATTTGGTTAGGTTAGATTAGGTTAGGTTAGGTTAGGTTAGGTTAGGTTAGGTTTGGTTGGGTTTGGTTGGGTTGGTTTGGGTTAGGTTAGGTTAGGTTAGGTTAGATTAGGTTAGGTTTGGTATGGTTTGGTTAGGTTTGGTTTGGTTTGGTTTGGTTGGTTTCATTTTTTTTGGTTTGGTTTGGTTTCGTTTGGTTTGGTTTTGTTTAGTTTGGTTTATTTTTTTTGGTTTGGTTTGGTTTGGTTTGGTTTGTTTGGTTTGGTTAGTTTAGGTTAGGTTACGTTGGGTTAAGTTAGGTTAGGTTAGTTTGGGGTAGGTTGGGTTCGGTTGGGTTAGGTTAGGTTAGGTTAGGTTAGGTTAGGTTAGGTTAGGTTCGGTTAGGTTCGGTTTGGTTAGGTTAGGTTAGGTTAGGTTAGGTTAGGTTAGGTAAGGTTAGGTTAGGTTAGGTTTTGTTTGGTTTGGTTTGGTTTGGTTTGGTTTTGTTTTGTTAGGTTAAAATAGGTTAGGTTAGGTTAGGTTTGCTTTGGTTTGGTTTGGTTAGGTGTGGTTAGGTTAGATTATTTTAGGTTAGGTTAGGTTGGGTTAGGTTAGGTTAGGTTAGGTTAGGTTAGGTTTGGTTTGGTTTGGTTTGGTTTGGTTTGGTTTGGTTTCGTTTGGTTTGGTTTGGTTTGGTTTGGTTTGGTTTGGTTTGGTTTGGTTTGGTTTGGTTTCGTTAGGTTAGGTTAGGTTAGGTTAGGTTAGGTTAGGTTAGGTTAAGTTAGGTTAGGTTAGGTTGGGTTGGGTAGGTTTGGTTGGGTTTGGTTTGGTTTGGTTTGATTTGGTTTTGTTAGGTTAGGTTAGGTTAGGTTTGGTTTGTTTTGGTTTGGTTTGGTTTGGTTAGGTTTCGTTCGGTTTGGTTTGGTTTCGTTTGGCTTGGTTTGGTTTGGTTTGGTTTGGTTTGGTTTGGTTTGGTTTGGTTTGATTTAGTTTGGTTTGGTTTCGTTAGGTTATGTTAGCTTAGGTTAGGTTAGGTTAGGTTAGGTTAGGTTAGGTTAGGTTAGGTAGGTTTGGTTAGGTTTGGTTTAGTTTGGTATGGTATGATTTGGTTTTGTTAGGTTAGGTTGGGTTAGGTTAGGTTTGGTTTGGTTTGGTTTGGTTTGGTTTGGTTTGGTTAGATTAGGTAAGGTTAGGTTAGAATAGGTTAGGTTAGGTTAGGTTAGATTAGGTTAGGCTAGGTTAGGTTAGGTTACGTTAGTTTAGGTTGGGTAAGTTTCGTTAGGTTTTGTCTGGTTTGGTATGGTATGATCTGGTTTTGTTTCGTTAGATTAGGTTAGGTTACGTTTGGTTTTGTTTGGTTGGTTTGGTTTAGTTTGGTTTGGTTTGGTTTGGTTTGGTTAGGTTTGGTTAGGTTAGGTTAGCTTAGGTTAGTTTAGGTAAGGTCAAATTAGGTTAGGTTAGATTAGGTTAGGTTAGGTTTGGTTTGGTTTGGTTTGGTTTGGTTTGGATTGGTTTGGTTTGGTTAGGTTAGGTTAGGTTAGGTTAAGTTGGGTTAGGTTGGGTTGGGTTGGATTAGGTTAGGTTAGGTTAGGTTACGTTAGGTTCGGTTAGGTTAGGTTCGGTTAAGTTAGGTTAGGTTAGGTTAGGTTAAGTTAGGTTAGGTTAGGTTAGGTTTGGTTTGGTTTGGTTTGGTTTGGTTTGGTTTGGTTTGGTTTGGTTTGGTTAGGTTAGGTTATGTTACGTTAGGTTAGGATAGGTTAGGTTGGGTTAGGTTAGGTTTGGTTTGGTTTGGTTTGGTTTGGTTTGGTTTGGTTTGGTTTAGTCTGGTTTGGTTTGGGTTGTTCACGTTTCGTTAGGTTTGATCTGATTTGGTTATGTTAGGTTAGGTTAGGTTAGGTTAGGTTTGGCTTGGTTTCTTTTGGTTTGGTTTGGTTTGGTTTGGTTAGGTTAGGTAAGGTTAGGTTAGGATAGGTTAGGTTAGGGTAGGTTAGATTAGGTGAGGTTGGGTTAGGATAGGTTAGGTTGGGTTAGGTTAGGTTTGGTTTGGTTTGGTTTGGTTTGGTTTGGTTTGGTTTGGTTTGGTCTGGTTTGGTTTGGGTTGGTCTCGTTTGATTAGGTTCGATCTGATTTCGTTATGTTAGGTTAGGATAGGTTAGGTTAGGTTAGGTTAGGTTTGGTTTGGTTTGGTTTGGTTTGGTTTGGTTTGGTTTGGTTAGGTTAGGTAAGGTTAGGTTAGGTTAGGTTAGGTTAGGGTAGGTTAGATTAGGTTAGGTTGGGTTAGGTTTGGTCAGGTTAGGTTAGGTTAGGTTAGGTTAGGTTTGGTTTGGTTTGGTTTGGTTTGGTTTGGTTTGATTTGGTATGGTTTGGTTTGGTTAGGTTAGGTTAGGTTAGGTTAGGTTAGGTTAGGTGGGTTAGATTAGGTTAGGTTAGGTTAGGTGAGGTAAGGTTAGGTTAGGATAGGTTAGGTTAGGCTAGGTTAGGTTAGGCTTGGCTAGACTATGCTAGAATAGGTTAGGCTAGGCAAGGCTAGGCTATGCTAGGCTAGGATATGTTAGGTTAGTTTAGGTTAGGCTAGGTTAGGCTCAGTTGAGTAGAGTTGGGTTGGGTTGGGTTGGGTTTTGTTGGGTTGGTTTGGGTTTGGTTGGGTTGTGTTGGGTTGGGTTGTGCTGGGTTGGGTTGTGTTTTGTTGGGTTGTGTTGGGTTGGGTTGTGTTGGGTTGCGTTTGCTTGAGCTCTGTTGGGTTGTGTTGGGTTGGGTTGGGTTAGGTTAGGTTAGGTTACACTAGGTTAGGTTTGATTAAATTAGGTTAGATTAGGTTAGTTTTGGTTAGGTTAGCTTAGGTTAGGTTAGGTTAAGTTAGATTAGGTTAGGTTAGGTTAAGTTAGGTTAGGTTATGTCAGGTTAGGCTAGGTTGGGTTAGGTTTGGTTAGGTTTGGTTTGGTTTGGTTTTGTTAAGTTAGGTTAGGTTAGGTTAGGTTAGGTTAGGTTTGGTTTGGTTTGGTTTGGTTTGGTTTGGTTAGGTTACGTTACGTTAGGTTAGGTTCGGTTCGGTTCGGTTCAGTTCGGTTTGGTTCGGTTCGGTTCGGTTCCGTTCCGTTCGGTTCCGTTCGTTTCGGTTTGGTTCCGTTTGGTTCGGTTCGGTTAAGTAAGTTTAGGTTAGGTTAGGTTAGGTTAGGTTAGGTTAGGTTATGTTAGATTAGGTTAGGTTAGGTTAGGTTAGGTTTGGTTTGGTTTGGTTTGGTTTGGCTTGGTTTGGTTTGGTTAGGTTTGGCTTGGTTTGGTTAGGTCTGGTTTGGTTTGGTTTGGTCTGGGTTGGTTGGTTTAATCCGGTTTGGTTATGTTAGGTTAGGTTATGTTAGTTTGGGTTAGGTTTGGTTTGGTTTGGTTTGGTTTCGTTTCGTTTGGATTGGTTTGGTTTCGTTTGGTTTGGTTTGGTTTCGTTTGGTTTGGTTTGGTTTGGATTGGTTTGGTTTGGTTTGGTTTGGTTTGGTTTCGTTAGGTTAGGGTAGGTTAGGTTAGGTTAGGTTAGGTTAGGTTAGATTAGGTTAGGTTAGGTTAGTTTAGGTTGGGTAGGTTTGGTTAGGTTTGGTTTGGTTTGGTATGGTATGATTTTGTTTTGTTAGGTTAGGTTAGGTTAGGTAGGGTGTGGTTTGGTTTGTTTGGTTTGGTTTGGTTTGGTTAAGTTTGGTTTGGTTTGGTTAGGTTTGGTTAGGTTGGGTTAGGTTGTGTTACTTTAGGTTAGGTTAGGTTAGGTTAGGTTAGGATAGGTTTGGTTTGGTTTGGTTTGGTTTGGTTTGGTTTGGTTTGCTTTGCTTTGGTTAGGTTAGGTTAGGTTAGGTTAAGTTAAGTTGGGTTAGGTTGGGTTGGGTTTGGTTAGGTTAGGTTAGGTTATGTTAAGTTAGGTAACGTTAGGTTAGGTTAGGTTCACTTAGGTTAGGTTAGGTTAGGTTAGGTTAGGTAAAGTAGGTTAGGTTAGGTTAGGGTAGGTTAGGTTAGTTTAGGTTAGGTTAGGTTTGGTTTGGTTCAGTATGGTTTGGTTTGGTACGGTTTGGATTTGGTTTCGTCTGGTTTGGTTTGGTTTGGTTTGGTTTCGATTGGTTTGGTTCGGTTTGGTAAGGTTAGGTTAGGTTAGGTTAGGATTGGTTTGGTTTGGTTTGGTTTGATTTGGTTTGGTTTTGTTAGGTTAGGTTAGGTTAGGTTAGGTTAGGTTAGGTTAGGTTCGGTTCGGTTCGGTGGGTTCGGTTCGGTTTGGTTCGGTTCGGTTCCGTTCGGTTACGTTCGGTTCGGTTCGGTTCTGTTTGGTTCGGTTCGGTTAGG
>NW_025727738.1:1812500-1815000 GCF_021461385.2 Schistocerca piceifrons
GGTTTGGTTGGGTTGGGTTGGATTGGGTTGGTTGGGGTTGGGTTGGGTTGGGTTGGGTTGGGTTGGGTTGGGTTGTGTTGTTTTGGGTTGTGTTGGGTTGCGTTTGTTTGGGTTGTGTTGGGTTGGGTTGGGTTGGGTTAGGTTAGGTTAAGTTACGTTAGGTTAGGTTTGGTTAGGTTAGGTTTTGTTAGGTTAGGTTTGGTTAGGTTAGGTTTGGTTAGGTTAGGTTAGGTTAGGTTAGGTTAGGTTACATTAGGTTAGGTTAGGTTAGGTTTGGTTTGGTTTGGTTTGGTATGGTTTGGTTTGGTTTGGTTTGGTTTCGTTTGGTTTGGTTTCGTTTGGTTTGGTTTGGTTTGGTTTGGTTTGGTTTGGTAAGGTTAGGTTAGGTTAGATTAGGTCAGGTTAGGTTAGGTTAGGTTAGGTTAGGTTAGGTTATGTCAGGTTATGTTAGGTTGGGTTAGGTTTGGTTAGGTTTGGTTTGGTCTGGTTTGGTTTGGTTTGGTTTTGTTAGGTTATGTTAGGTTAGTTTAGGTTAGGTTTGGTTTGGTTTGGTTTGGTTTGGTTTGGTTTGGTTAGGTTTGGTTAGGTTAGGTTAGGTTACGTTAGGTTACGTTAGGTTACGTTAGGTTAGGTTAGGTTAGGTTAGGTTAGGTTAGGTTAGGTTTGGTTTGGTTTGGTTTGGTTTGGTTTGGTTTGGTTTGGTTTGGTTTTGTTAGGTTAAAGTAGGTTAGGTTAGGTTAGGTTAGGTTGGCTTTGGTTTGGTTTGGTTTGGTTTGGTTTGGTTAGGTTTGGTTAGGTTAAGTTAGGTTCAGTTAGGTTAGGTTAGGTTAGGTTTGGTTAGGTTTTGTTTGGTTTGGATTGGTTTGGTTTGGTTTGATTTGGTTAGGTTAGGTTAGGTTAGGTAAGGTTAGGTTAGGTTAGGTTAGGTTAGGTTTGGTTAGGTGAGGTGAGGTTAGGACAGGTTAGGTTACGTTAGGTTCGGTTCGGTTCGGTTCGGTTCGGATCGATTCGGTTCGGTTCTTTTCGGTTCGGTTCGGTTCGGCTCGGTTCGGTTCGGTTTGGTTCGGTGCGATTAGGTTAGTTTAGGTTAAGTTAGGTTAGGTTAGGTTATCTTAGGTAAGGTTAGGTTAGGTTAGGTTTGGTTTGGTTTGGTTTGGTTTGGTTTGGTTTGGTTAGGTTAGGTTAGGTTAGGTTATGTTAGGTTAGGTTAGGTTAGGTTAGGTTAGGTTAGGTTAGGTTAGGTTTGGTTTTGTGTGGTTTGGTTTGGTTTGGTTTGGTTAGGTTTGGCTTGGTTTGGCCTGGTCTGGTTTGGTTTCTTTTGGTTTGGTCTGAATTGGTTAGGTTTGATCTGGTTTGGTTATATTAATTTAGGTTAGGTTGGTTTAGATTAGGTTTGGTTTGGTTTGGTTTGGTTTGGTTAGGTTAGGTTAGGTTAGGTTAGGATAGGTTAGGTTGGGTTAGGTTAGGTTTGGTTTGGTTTGGTTTGGTTTGGTTTGGTTTGGTTTGGTTAGATTAGGTAAGGTTAGGTTAGAATAGGTTAGGTTAGGTTAGGTTAGATTAGGTTAGGCTAGGTTAGGTTAGGTTACGTTAGTTTAGGTTGGGTAGGTTTCGTTAGGTTTTGTCTGGTTTGGTATGGTATGATCTGGTTTTGTTACGTTAGGTTAGGTTAGGTTACGTTTGGTTTTGTTTGGTTGGTTTGGTTTAGTTTGGTTTGGTTTGGTTTGGTTTGGTTAGGTTTGGTTAGGTTAGGTTAGCTTAGGTTAGTTTAGGTAAGGTCAAATTAGGTTAGGTTAGATTAGGTTAGGTTAGGTTAGGTTTGGTTTGGTTTGGTTTGGTTTGGTTTGGTTTGGTTTGGTTTGGTTAGGTTAGGTTAGGTTAGGTTACGTTAGGTTAGGATAGGTTAGGTTGGGTTAGGTTAGGTTTGGTTTGGTTTGGTTTGGTTGGGTTTGGTTTGGTTTGGTTTGGTCTGGTTTGGTTTGGGTTGTTCACGTTTCGTTAGGTTTGATCTGATTTGGTTATGTTAGGTTAGGTTAGGTTAGGTTAGGTTAGGATTGGTTTGGTTTGGTTTGGTTTGATTTGGTTTGGTTTGGTTTGGTTAGGTTAGGTAAGGTTAGGTTAGGATAGGTTAGGTTAGGGTAGGTTAGATTAGGTGAGGTTGGGTTAGGATAGGTTAAGTTGGGTTAGGTTAGGTTTGGTTTGGTTTGGTTTGGTTTGGTTTGGTTTGGTTTGGTTTGGTCTGGTTTGGTTTGGGTTGGTCTCGTTTGATTAGGTTCGATCTGATTTCGTTATGTTAGGTTAGGATAGGTTAGGTTAGGTTAGGTTAGGTTTGGTTTGGTTTGGTTTGGTTTGGTTTGGTTTGGTTTGGTTAGGTTAGGTAAGGTTAGGTTAGGTTAGGTTAGGTTAGGGTAGGTTAGATTAGGTTAGGTTGGGTTAGGTTTGGTCAGGTTAGGTTAGGTTAGGTTAGGTTAGGTTTGGTTTGGTTTGGTTTGGTTTGGTTTGG
>NW_025727738.1:1827500-1830000 GCF_021461385.2 Schistocerca piceifrons
AGTTTGGGTTATGTTGGGTTGGGTTGGGTTAGGTTAGGTTAGGTTAGGTTAGGTTAGGTTTGGTTTGGTTTGGTTTGGTTTGGTTAGGTTAGGTTAGGTTAGGTTCGGTTCGGTTCGGTTCGGTTCGGTTTGTTTCGGTTCTGTTCGGTTCCGTTCCGTTCGGTTCCGTTCGTTTCGGTTCGGTTCGGTTTGGTTCGGTTCGGTTAGGTAAGTTTAGGTTAGGTTAGGTTAGGTTAGGTTATGTTAGATTAGGTTAGGTTAGGTTAGGTTAGGTTAGGTTTGGTTTTGTTTGGTTTGGTTTGGTTTCGTATCGTTTGGTTTGATTTGGTTTGGTTTGGTTTGGTTTGGTTTCGTTTGGTTTGGTTTGGATTGGTTTGGTTTGGTTTGGTTTGGTTTGGTTTGGTTTCGTTAGGTTAGGGTAGGTTAGGTTAGGTTAGGTTAGGTTAGGTTAGATTAGGTTAGGTTAGGTTAGGTTAGGTTGGGTAGGTTTGGTTAGGTTTGGTTTGGTTTGGTATGGTATGATTTGGTTTTGTTAGGTTAGGTTAGGTTAGGTTGGGTTTGGTTTGGTTTGTTTGGTTTGGTTTGGTTAGGTTAGGTTAGGTTAGGTTAGGTTACTTTGGGTTAGGTTAGGTTAGGTTAGGTTAGGTTAGGTTTGGTTTGGTTTGGTTTGGTTTGGTTTGGTTTGGTTTGGTTTGGTTAGGTTAGGTTAGGTTAGGTTAGGTTAAGTTGGGTTAGGTTGGGTTGGGTTGGGTTAGGATAGGTTAGGTTATTTTAGGTTAGGTAAGGTTAGGTTAGGTTATGTTCGGTTAGGTTAGGTTAGGTTAGGTTAGGTTACGTTAGGTTAGGTAAAGTAGGTTAGGTTAGGTTAGGTTAGGTTAGGTTAGTTTAGGTTAGGTTAGGTTTGGTTTGGTTTGGTTTGGTTCGGTTTGGATTTGGTTTCGTCTGGTTTGGTTTGGTTTGGTTTGGTTTGGTTTCGATTGGTTTGGTTTGGTTTGGTAAGGTTAGGTTAGGTTAGGTTAGGTTAGGTTAGGTTAGGTTACGATTGGTTTGGTTTGGTTTCGTTTGATTTGGTTTGGTTTTGTTACGTTAGGTTAGGTTAGGTTAGGTTAGGTTTGCATTGGTTTGGTATGGTTAGGTTTGGTTTGGTTTGGTTAGGTTTGGTTACGTTAGGTTAGGTTACGATAGGTTAGGTTAGGTTACGTTAGGTTATGTTAGGTTAGGTTAGGTTAGGTTTGGTTTGGTTTGGTTTGGTTTGGTTTGGTTTTGTTTGGTTTGGTTTGGTTTGGTGTGGTTAGGTCTGTTTAGGTTAGGTTAGGTTAGGTTAGGTTAGGTTAGGTTGGGTTTGGTTTGCATAGGTTAGGTTAGGTTAGGTCAGGTTTGGTTTGGTTTGGTTTGGTTTGGTTTGGTATGGTTAGGTTAGGTTAGGTTAGGTTAGGTTTGGTTTGGTTTGGTTTCGTTTGGATTGGTTTGGTTTGGTTTGGTTTTGTTTGGTTTGGTTTCGTTTGGTTTGGTTTGGTTTCGTTTGGTTTGGTTTGGTTTGGTTTGGTTTGGTTTGGTTCGGTTTGGTTTGGTTTGGTTTCGTTAGGTTAGGTTAGGTTAGTTTAGTTTACGTTAGGTTAGGTTAGTTTAGGTTAGGTTAGGTTAGGTTAGGTTAGGTTAGGTTAGTTTAGGTTGGGTGGGTTTGGTTAGGTTTGGTTTGGTTTGGTACGGTATGATTTGGTTTTGTTAGGTTAGGTTAGGTTAGGTTAGGTTTGGTTTGGTTTGGTTGGTTTGGTTTAGTTTGGTTTGGTTTGGTTTGGTTAGGTTAGGTTTGGTTAGGTTAGGTTAGATTAGGTTAGTTTAGGTTAGGTCAGGTTAGGTTAGGTTAGGTTAGGTTAGGTTAGGTTTGATTTGGTTTGGTTTGGTTTGGTTTGGTTAGGTTAGGTTAGGTTAGGTTGGGTTAAGTTGGGTTAGGTTGGGTTCGGTTGGGTTAGGTTAGGTTAGGTTAGGTTAGGTTAGGTTACGTTAGTTTCGGTTCGGTTCGGTTCGGTTCGGTTCGTTTGGGTTGGGTTCGGTTCGGTTCGGTTCGGTTCCGTTCGGTTACGTTCGGTTCGGTTAGGTTCAGTTTGGTTCGGTTCGGTTAGGTTAGTTTACGTTAGGTTAGGTTAGGTTAGGTTAGGTTAGGTTTGATTTGGTTTGGTTTGGTTTGGTTTGGTTTGGTTAGGTTAGGTTAGGTTAGGTTAGGATGGGTTACGTTAGGTTTGGTTTGGTTTGGTTTTTTTTGTTTGGTTTGATTTGGTTTGGTTTGGTCTGGTTTGGTTTGGTTTGGTCTCGTTTGGTTAGGTTTGATCTTATTTGGTTAGGTTAGGTTAGGTTAGGTAAGGTTAGGTTAGGTTAGGTTTGGTTTGGTTTGGTTTGGTTTGGTTAGGTTAGGTTAGGTTAGGTTAGGTTAGGTTAGGTTAGGTAAATTAGATTAGTTTAGGTTAGGTTGGGTTAGGTTTGGTTTGGTTTGGTTAGGTTT
>NW_025727738.1:1855000-1857500 GCF_021461385.2 Schistocerca piceifrons
TGTTTGGTTAGGTTTGAGTAGGTTAGGTTAGGTTAGGTTAGGTTAGCTTATGTTAGGTTAGGTTAGGTTAGGTCAGGTTAGGTTAGGTTTGGTTAGGTTAGGTTTGGTTTGGGTTGGTTTGGTTTGGTCTGGTTTGGTTTGGTTTGGTTTGATTTGGTTTGGTTTGGTTTGGTTTGGTTAGGTTAGGTTAGGTTAGGTTAGGTTAGGGTGGGTTAGATTAGGTTAGGTTAGGTGAGGTAAGGTTAGGTTAGGTTAGGTTAGGTTAGGTTAGGCTAGGTTAGGTTAGGCTAGGCTAGGCTATGCTAGGCTAGGTTAGGCTAGGCTAGGCTAGGCTATGGTAGGCTAGGATAGGGTAGGCTAGTATAGTTTAGGCTAGGTTTGGCTCGGTTCAGTTGGTTTGGGTTGGGTTGGGTTGGGTTGGGTTGGTTTGGGTTGGTTTGCGTTGGGTTGGGTTGCGTTGGGTTGGGTTGTGTTGTGTTGGGTTGTGTTTTGTTGGGTTGCGTTGGGTTGGGTTGGGTTGGGTTAGGTTAGGTTAGGTTACATTAGGTTAGGCTTGATTAAATTAGGTTATGTTAGGTTAGGTTTGGTTAGGTTAGGTTAGATTAGGTTAGGTTAGGTTAGATTAGGTTAGGTTAGGTTAAGTTAGGTTAGGTTATGTCAGGTTAGGTTAGGTTGGGTTAGGTCTGGTTAGGTTTGGTTTGGATTGGTTTGGTTTGGTATTGCTAGGTTAGGTTAGGTTAGGTTAGGTTTGGTTTGGTTTGGTTAGGTTTTGTTGAATTATGTTAGGTTAGGTTAGATTAGGTTAAGTTAGGTTAGGTTAGATTGGGTTAGGTTAGGATAGGTTAGGTTAGGTTGGGTTAGGTTAGGTTGGGTTTGGTTGGGTTGATTTGGGTTAGGTCAGGTTGGGTTAGGTTAGGTTAGGTTAGATTAGGTTAGGTTTGGTTTGGTTTTGTTTGGTTTGGTTTTGTCTGGTTTCGTATGGTGTGGTTCTGTTTGGTTTGGTTAGGTTAGGTTTGGTTAGGTTGGGTTAGGTTAGGTTAGGTTAGGTTGGGTTTGGTTGGGTTGGTTTGGGTTAGGTTAGGTTGGGTTAGGTTAGGTTAGGTTAGATTAGGTTAGGTTTGGTTTGGTTTGGTTTGGTTTGGTTTCGTTTGGTTTAGTTTGGTTGGTTTCGTTTTGTTTGGTTTCGTTTGGTTTGGTTTCGTTTAGTTTGGTTTATTTTGGTTTGGTTTGGTTTGGTTTGGTTTGGTTTGGTTTGGTTTGGTTAGGTTGGGTTAGGTTAGGTTAGGTTAATTTGGGTTAGGTTGGTTTGGGTTGGGTTAGGTTACTATAGGTTAGGTTAGGTTAGGTTAGGTTCGGTTCGGTTCGGTTAGGTTCGGTTAGGTTAGGTTAGGTTAGGTTAGGTTAGGTTAGGTTTTGTTTGGTTTGGTTTGGTTTTGTTTGGTTTTGTTTTGTTAGGTTAAAATAGGTTAGGTTAGGTTACGTTAGGTTTGCTTTGGTTTGGTTTGGTTTGGTTTGGTTAGGTGTGGTTAGGTTAGGTTAGGTTAAGTTAGGTTAGGTTAGGTTAGGTTAGGTTAGGTTAGGTATGGTTTAGTTTGGTTTGGTTTGGTTTGGTTTGGTTTTTTTTGGTTTGGTTTGGTTTGGTTTGGTTTCGTTTCGTTTCGTTTGGTTTGGTTTGCTTTGGTTTGGTTTGGTTTGGTTTGAATTGGTTTGGTTTGGTTTGGTTTTCTTTAGGTTAGGTTAGGTTAGGTTAGGTTAGGTTAGGTTAGGTTAGGTTATGTTGGGTTAGGTTAGGTTAGGTTAGGTTGGGTGGGTTTGTTTGGGTTTGGTTTGGTTTGGTTTGGTTTGATTTGGTTTTATTAGGTTAGGTTAGGTTAGGTTTCGTTTGGTTTGGTTTGGTTTGGTTTGGTTTGGTTTCGTTTGGTTTGGATTGGTTTCGTTTGGTTTGGTTTGGTATGGTTTGGTTTGGTTTGGTTTGGTTTGGTTTGGTTTGGTTTGGTTTGGTGTGGTTTGGTTTCGTTAGGTTAGGTTAGGTTAGGTTAGGTTAGGTTAGGTTAGGTTAGGTTGGGTAGGGTTGGTTAGGTTTGGTTTAGTTCGGTATGTTATGATTTGGAATTGTTAGGTTAGGTTAGGTTAGGTTAGGTTTGGTTTGGTTTCGTTGGTTTGGTTTGGTTTGGTTTGGTTTGGTTTGGTTTAGTTTGGTTAGGTTAGGTTAGGTTAGGTTAGATTAGGATAGGTTAGGTTAGGTTACGTTAGGTGAGGTGAGATGAGGTTAGGTTAGGGTAGGTTAGGTTAGGTTAGGTTCGGATCGGTTCGGTTCGGTTCGTTTCGGTTCGGTTCGGTTCCGTTCCGTTCGGTTCCGCTCGGTTCGGTTCGGTTCGGTTTGGTTCGATTTGGTTAGGTTAATTTAGGATAGGTTAGGTTACCTTAGGATAGGTTATGTTAGGTTAGGTTAGGTTAGGTTAGGTTTGGTTTGGTTTGATTTGGTTTGGTTTGGTAAGGT
>NW_025727738.1:1862500-1867500 GCF_021461385.2 Schistocerca piceifrons
TTAGGTTAGGTTAGGTTAAGTTAGGTTAGGTTATGTCAGGTTAGGTTAGGTTGGGTTAGGTCTGGTTAGGTTTTGTTTGGTTTGGTTTGGTTTGGTATTGCTAGGTTAGGTTAGGTTAGGTTTGGTTTGGTTTGGTTAGGTTTTGTTGAATTATGTTAGGTTAGGTTAGATTAGGTTAGGTTAGGTTAGGTTAGGTTGGGTTAGGTTAGGATAGGTTAGGTTAGGTTGGGTTAGGTTAGGTTGGGTTTGGTTGGGTTGGTTTGGGTTAGGTCAGGTTGGGTTAGGTTAGGTTAGGTTAGATTAGGTTAGGTTTGGTTTGGTTTTGTTTGGTTTGGTTTTGTCTGGTTTCGTATGGTGTGGTTCTGTTTGGTTTGGTTAGGTTAGGTTAGGTTAGGTTGGGTTAGGTTAGGTTAGGTTAGGTTGGGTTTGGTTGGGTTGGTTTGGGTTAGGTAAGGTTGGGTTAGGTTAGGTTAGGTTAGATTAGGTTAGGTTTGGTTTGGTTTGGTTTGGTTTGGTTTCGTTTGGTTTAGTTTGGTTGGTTTCGTTTGGTTTGGTTTGGTTTGGTTTCGTTTGGTTTGGTTTCGTTTAGTTTGGTTTATTTTGGTTTGGTTTGGTTTGGTTTGGTTTGGTTTGGTTAGGTTGGGTTAGGTTAGGTTAGGTTAATTTGGGTTAGATTGGTTTGGGTTGGGTTAGGTTACTATAGGTTAGGTTAGGTTAGGTTAGGTTCGGTTCGGTTCGGTTAGGTTCGGTTAGGTTAGGTTAGGTTAGGTTAGGTTAGGTTAGGTTAGGTTTTGTTTGGTTTGGTTTGGTTTTGTTTGGTTTTGTTTTGTTAGGTTAAAATAGGTTAGGTTAGGTTACGTTAGGTTTGCTTTGGTTTGGTTTGGTTCGGTTTGGTTTGGTTTGGTTAGGTGTGGTTAGGTTAGGTTAGGTTAAGTTAGGTTAGGTTAGGTTAGGTTAGGTTAGGTTAGGTATGGTTTGGTTTGGTTTGGTTTGGTTTTTTTTGGTTTGGTTAGGTTTGGTTTGGTTTCGTTTCGTTTGGTTTGGTTTGGTTTGCATTGGTTTGGTTTGAATTGGTTTGGTTTGGTTTGGTTTTCTTTAGGTTAGGTTAGGTTAGGTTAGGTTAGGTTAGGTTAGGTTAGGTTATGTTGGGTTAGGTTAGGTTAGGTTAGGTTGGGTGGGTTTGTTTGGGTTTGGTTTGGTTTGGTTTGGTTTGATTTGGTTTTATTAGGTTAGGTTAGGTTAGGTTTGGTTTGGTTTGGTTTGGTTTGGTTTGGTTTGGTTTCGTTTGGTTTGGATTGGTTTCGTTTGGTTTGGTTTGGTTTGGTTTGGTATGGTTTGGTTTGGTTTGGTTTGGTTTGGTTTGGTTTGGTTTGGTGTGGTTTGGTTTCGTTAGGTTAGGTTAGGTTAGGTTAGGTTAGGTTAGGTTAGGTTGGGTAGGGTTGGTTAGGTTTGGTTTAGTTCGGTATGTTATGATTTGGAATTGTTAGGTTAGGTTAGGTTAGGTTAGGTTTGGTTTGGTTTCGTTGGTTTGGTTTGGTTTGGTTTGGTTTGGTTTGGTTTGGTTTGGTTAGGTTAGGTTAGGTTAGGTTAGATTAGGATAGGTTAGGTTAGGTTACGTTAGGTGAGGTGAGATGAGGTTAGGTTAGGGTAGGTTAGGTTAGGTTAGGTTCGGATCGGTTCGGTTCGGTTCGTTTCGGTTCGGTTCGGTTCCGTTCCGTTCGGTTCCGCTCGGTTCGGTTTGGTTCGATTCGGTTAGGTTAATTTAGGATAGGTTAGGTTACGTTAGGATAGGTTGTGTTAGGTTAGGTTAGGTTAGGTTAGGTTTGGTTTGGTTTGATTTGGTTTGGTTTGGTAAGGTTAGGTTAGGTTAGGTTAGGTTAGGTTAGGTTAGGTTAGGTTAGGTTAGGTTTGGTT
Organism: Schistocerca piceifrons; assembly: GCF_021461385.2. Lineage (NCBI taxonomy): Eukaryota > Metazoa > Arthropoda > Insecta > Orthoptera > Acrididae > Schistocerca > Schistocerca piceifrons. Next base: position 1,864,415 of record NW_025727738.1, read on the forward strand.
TCGTTTGGTTTGGTATGGTTTGGCTTGGTTTGGTTTGGTTAGGTTTGGCTTGGTTTGGTCTGGTCTGGTTTGGTTGCTTTTGGGTTGGTCTGGTTTGGTTAGGTTTGATGTGGTTTGGTTATGTTAGGTTCGGTTGGGTTAGTTTAGGTTAGGTTTGACGTGGTTTGGTTTGGTTTGGTTTGGTTTGGTTTGCTTAGGTTAGGTTAGGTTAGGTTAGGTTAGGTTAGGTTAGGTTAGGTTAGGTTAGGTTAGGTTTGGTTTGGTTTGGTTTTGTTTGGTTTTGTTTGGTTTCGTTTGGTTTGTTTTGGTTTGGTTTGGTTTGGTTTGGTTAGGTTAGGTTAGGTTAGGTTAGGTTAGGTTTGGTTAGGTTTTGTTTGGTTTGATTTGGTTTGGTTTTGTTTTGTTTTGTTAGGTTAAAATAGTTTAGGTTAGGTTAGGTTTGCTTTGGTTTGGTTTGGTTTGGTTTCGTTTGGTTAGGTTAGGTTAGGTTAAGTTAGGTAAGGTTAGGTTAGGTTAGGTTAGGTTAGGTTAGGTTAGGTTAGGCTAGGTTTGGTTTGGTTTCGTTTGGTTTGGTTTGGTTTGGTTTAGTTTGGTTTGGTTTGGTTTGGTTTGGTTTGGTTTGGTTTGGTTTGGTTTGGTTTGGTTTGGTTTGGTTTGGTTTGGTTTGGTTAGGTTAGGTTAGGTTAGGTTAGTTTAGGTTAGGTTAGGTTGGGTAGGTTTGGTTAGGTTTGGTTTGGTTAGGTATGGTATGATTTGGTTTTGTTAGGTTAGGTTAGGTTAGGTTTGGTTTGGTGGGTTTGGTTAGGTTTGGTTTGGTTTGGTTTGGTTGGGTTTGGTTAGGTAAGGTTAGGTTAGGTTACTTTAGGTTAGGTTAGGTTACATTAGGTTAGATTAGGTTAGGTTAGCATTGGTTCGGTTCGGTTAGGTTAGGTTAGGTTACATTAGGTTAGATTAGGTTAGGTTAGGATTGGTTCGGTTCGGTTAGGTTAGGTTAGGTTAGGTTAGGTTAGGTTAGGATAGGTTAGGTTAGGTTAGGTTAGGTTTTGTTTGGTTTGGTTTGGTTTTGTTTTGTTACGTTAAAATAGGTTAGGTTTGCTTTGGTTTGGTTTGGTTGGCTTGGTTTGGTTTGGTTTGGTTTCGTTAGGTTTGGTTAGGTTTGGGTAGGTTAGGTTAGGTTAGGTTAGGTTAGATTAGGTTAGGTTAGGTTAGGTTAGGTCAAGTTAGGTTAGGTTAGGTTAGGTTTGGTTTGGGTTGGTTTGGTTTGGTCTGGTTTGCTTTGGTTTGGTTTGATTTGGTTTGGTTTGGTTTGGTTTGGTTTGGTTAGGTTAGGTTAGATTAGGTTAGGTTAGGTTGGGTTAGATTAGGTTATGTTAGGTTAGGTGAGGTAAATTTAGGTTAGGTTAGGCTAGGTTAGGTTAGGCTAGGCTAGGCTATTCTAGGCTAGGTTAGGCTAGGCTAGGCTAGGCTATGCTAGGCTAGGATAGCTTAGGCTTGTTTAGTTTAGGTTAGGTTAGGCTCGGTTGAGTTGGGTTGGGTTGGGTTGGGTTGGTTGGTTTGGGTTGGGTTGGGTTGCGTTGGGTTGGGTTGTGTTGGGTTGGGTTGTGTTTTGTTGGGTTGTGTTGGGTTGGGTTATGTTGGGTCTCGTTTGCTTGGGTTGTGTTGGGTTGTGTTGGGTTGGGTTAGGTTAGGTTAGGTTACATTAGGTTAGGGTTGATTAAATTAGGTTAGGTTAGGTTAGGTTTGGTTAGGTTAGGTTAGGTTTGGTTTGGTTTGGTTTGGTTTGGTATTGTTAGGTTAGGTTAGGTTAGGTTAGGTTAGGTTTGATTTGGTTTGGTTTGGTTTGGTTTGGTCTGGTTTCGTATGGTTTGGTTTGGTTTGGTTTCGTTTGGTTAGGTTAGATTAGGTTTGGTTAGGTTAGGTTAGGTTAGGTTAGGTTAGGTTGGGTTTGGTAGGGTTGGTTTGGGTTAGGTTAGGTTAGGTTAGGTTAGATTAGGTTAGGTTTGGATTGGTTTGGTTTGGTTTGGTTGGTTTCGTTTTTTTGGTTTGGTTTGGTTTCGTTTGGTTTGGTTTCGTTAAGTTTGGTTTATTTTTTTTGGTTTGGTTTGGTTTGGTTTGGTTTGGTTTGGTTTGGTTTGGTTAGGTTAGGTTAGGTTAGCTTAGGTTAGGTTAGTTTAAGTTAGTTTAGGTTTTGTTTGGTTTTGGTTGGTTTGGTTTGGTTTGCTTTCGTTTGGTTAAGTTAGGTTAGGTTAGGTTAGGTTAGGTTAGGTTAAATTAGGTGAGGTGAGGTTAAGTTAGGTTAGGTTAGGTTAGGTTCGGTTCGGTTCGGTTCGGTTCGGTACCGTTCGGTTCGGTTCGGTTCATTTCCGTTCCGTTCGGTTTCGTTCGGTTCGGTTCGGTTCAGTTTGGTTCGGTTCGGTTAGGTTAGTTTAGGTTAGGTTAGGTTAGGTTAGGTTATGTTAAGTTAGGTTAGGTTAGGTTTGGTTTGGTTTGGTTTGGTTTGTATTGGTTAGGTTAGGTTAGGTTAGGTTAGGTTGGGTTAGGTTAGGTTAGCTTAGGTTAGGTTAGGTTAGGTTAGGTTTGGTTTGGTTTGGTTTGGTTTAGTTTGGCTTGGTTTTGTTTGGCTTGGTTTGGTCTGGTCTGGTTTGATTAGTTCTGGTTTGGTTAGGTTTGTTTTGGTTTGGTTTGGTTTGGTTTGGTTTCGTTAGGTTTGGTTTGTTTTGGTTTGGTTTGGTTTGGTTTGGTTTGATTTGGTTCGGTTTGGTTTGGTTTGGTTTGGTTTGGTTTGGTTTGGTTTCGTTAGGTTAGGATAGGTTAGGTTAGGTTAGGTTAGGTTAGGTTAGGTTTTGTTTGCTTTGGTTTGGTTTGCTTTGGTTTCGTTTTGTTAGGTTAAAATAGGTTAGGTTAGGTTAGGTTAGGTTTGCTTTGGTTTGGTTTGGTTTGGTTTGGTTTGGTTTGGTTTGGCTAGGTTTTGTTTGGTTAGGTTTGGCTTGGTTTGGTCTGGTCTGGTTTGATTTGTTTTGGTTTGGTCTGGTTTCGTTAAGTTTGATCTGGTTTGGTTATGTTAGGTTAGTTTAGGTTAGTTTGGT
>NW_025727738.1:1875000-1877500 GCF_021461385.2 Schistocerca piceifrons
AGGTTAGGTTAGGCTAGGTTAGGTTAGGATAGGCTAGGCTATTCTAGGCTAGGTTAGGCTAGGCTAGGCTAGGCTATGCTAGGCTAGGATAGCTTAGGCTTGTTTAGTTTAGGTTAGGTTAGGCTCGGTTGAGTTGCGTTGGGTTGGGTTGGGTTGGTTGGTTTGGGTTGGGTTGGGTTGCGTTGGGTTGGGTTGTGTTGGGTTGGTTTGTGTTTTGTTGGGTTGTGTTGGGTTGGGTTAGGTTGGGTCTCGTTTGCTTGGGTTGTGTTGGGTTGTGTTGGGTTGGGTTAGGTTAGGTTAGGTTACATTAAGTTAGGGTTGATTAAATTAGGTTAGGTTAGGTTAGGTTTGGTTAGGTTAGGTTAGGTTTGGTTTGGTTTGGTTTGGTTTGGTATTGTTAGGTTAGGTTAGGTTTGGTTAGGTTAGGTTTGGTTTGGTTTGGTTTGGTTTGGTTTGGTTTGGTCTGGTTTCGTATGGTTTGGTTTGGTTTGGTTTGGTTTGGTTAGGTTAGATTAGGTTTGGTTAGGTTAGGTTAGGTTAGGTTAGATTAGGTTGGGTTTGGTTGGGTTGGTTTGGGTTAGGTTAGGTTAGGTTAGGTTAGGTTAGATTAGGATAGGTTTGGATTGGTTTGGTTTGGTTTGGTTGGTTTCGTTTTTTTTGGTTTGGTTTGGTGTCGTTTGGTTTGGTTTCGTTAAGTTTGGTTTATTTTTTTTGGTTTGGTTTGGTTTGGTTTGGTTTGGTTTGGTTAGGTTAGGTTAGGTTAGGTTGGGTTATGTTAGGTTAGGTTAGTTTGGGTTAGGTTGGGTTGGGTTGGGTTAGGTTAGGTTGAGTTTGGTTAGGTTAGGTCAGGTTAGGTTCGGTTAGGTTCGGTTCGGTTAGGTTAGGTTAGGTTAGGTTAGATTAGGTTAGGTTAGGTTTTGTTTGGTTTGGTTTGTTTTGTTATGTTAAAATAGGTTAGGTTAGGTTAGGTTTGCTTTGGTTTGGTTTGGTTTGGTTTGGTTTGGTTTGGTTTGGTTAGGTGTGGTTAGGTTAGGTTGGGTTAGGTTAGGTTAGCTTAGTTAAGTTAGGTTAGGTTTTGTTTGGTTTTGTTTGGTTTGGTTTGGTTTGGTTTCGTTTGGTTAGGTTAGGTTAGGTTAGGTTTGGTTAGGTTAAATTAGGTGAGGTGAGGTTAAGTTAGGTTAGGTTAGGTTAGGTTCGGTTCGGTTCCGTTCGGTTCGGTTCCGTTCGGTTCGGTTCATTTCCGTTCCGTTCAGTTTCGTTCGGTTCGGTTCGGTTCAGTTTGGTTCGGTTCGGTTAGGTTAGTTTAGGTTAGGTTAGGTTAGGTTAGGTTATGTTAAGTTAGGTTAGGTTAGGTTTGGTTTGGTTTGGTTTGGTTTGTATTGGTTAGGTTAGGTTAGGTTAGGTTAGGTTGGGTTAGGTTAAGTTAGCTTAGGTTAGGTTAGGTTAGGTTAGGTTTGGTTTGGTTTGGTTTGGTTTAGTTTGGCTTGGTTTTGTTTGGTTAGGTTTGGCTTGGTTTGGTCTGGTCTGGTTTGATTTGTTTTGGTTTGGTTAGGTTTGTTTTGGTTTGGTTTGGTTTGGTTTGGTTTCGTTAGGTTTGGTTTGTTTTGGTTTGGTTTGGTTTGGTTTGGTTTGGTTTGGTTTGGTTCGGTTTGGTTTGGTTTGGTTTGGTTTGGTTTGGTTTCGTTAGGTTAGGATAGGTTAGGTTAGGTTAGGTTAGGTTAGGTTAGGTTTTGTTTGCTTTGGTTTGGTTTGCTTTGGTTTCGTTTTATTAGGTTAAAATAGGTTAGGTTAGGTTAGGTTAGGTTTGCTTTGGTTTGGTTTGGTTTGGTTTGGTTTGGTTTGGTTTGGTTTGGCTTGGTTTTGTTTGGTTAGGTTTGGCTTGGTTTGGTCTGGTCTGGTTTGATTTGTTTTGGTTTGGTCTGGTTTGGTTAAGTTTGATCTGGTTTGGTTATGTTAGGTTAGTTTAGGTTAGGTTTGGTTTGGTTTGGTTTGGTTTGGTTCCGTTTGGTTTGGTTTGGTTTGGTTTGGTTAGGTTAGGTTAGGTAAGGTTACGTTAGGTTAGGTTAGGTTAGGTTAGGTTAGGTTTGGTTTGGTTTGGTTTGGTTTGGTTTCGTTTCGTTTCGTTTGGTAGGGTTCGGTTTGGTTTGGTTTGGTTTGGTTTGGTTTGGTTTGGTTTCGTTAGGTTAGGTTTGGTTAGGTTAGGTTAGGTTAGGTTAGGTTATGTTAGGTTTGGTTAGGTTGGGTAGGTTTTGTTAGGTTTGGTTTGGTTTGGTATGGTACGATTTGGTTTTGTTAGGTTAGGTTAGGTTAGGTTAGGTTTGGTTTGGTTTGGTTGGTTTGGTTTGGTTCGGATTGGTTTGGTTTGGTTAGGTTTGGTTAGGTTTGGTTAGGTTTGGGTAGGTTAGGTTAGGTTAGGTTAGGTTAGCTTATGTTAGGTTAGGTTAGGTTAGGTCAGGTTAGGTTAGGTTTGGTTAGGTTAGGTTTGGTTTGGGTTGGTTTG
>NW_025727738.1:1927500-1930000 GCF_021461385.2 Schistocerca piceifrons
TTTGGTTTGGTTTGGTTTGGTTTGGTTAGGTGTGGTTAGGTTAGGTTAGGTTAAGTTAGGTTAGGTTAGGTTAGGTTAGGTTAGGTTAGGTATGGTTTGGTTTGGTTTGGTTTGGTTAGGTTTGGTTTGGTTTTTTTGGTTTGGTTTGGTTTGGTTTGGTTTCGTTTCGTTTGGTTTGGTTTGGTTTGCTTTGGTTTGGTTTGGTTTGGTTTGGTTTGAATTGGTTTGGTTTGGTTTGGTTTTCTTTAGGTTAGGTTAGGTTAGGTTAGGTTAGGTTATGTTGGGTTAGGTTAGGTTAGGTTAGGTTGGGTGGGTTTGTTTGGGTTTGGTTTGGTTTGGTTTGGTTTGATTTGGTTTTATTAGGTTAGGTTAGGTTAGGTTTGGTTTGGTTTGGTTTGGTTTGGTTTCGTTTGGTTTGGTTTGGTTTCGTTTGGTTTGGTTTGGTTTCGTTTGGTTTGGTTTGGTTTGGTTTGGTATGGTTTGGTTTGGTTTGGTTTGGTTTGGTTTGGTTTGGTTTGGTTTGGTTTGGTTTCGTTAGGTTAGGTTAGGTTAGGTTAGGTTAGGTTAGGTTTTGTAGGGTTGGTTAGGTTTGGTTTAGTTTGGTATGGTATGATTTGGTTTTGTTAGGTTAGGTTAGGTTAGGTTAGGTTTGGTTTGGTTTCGTTGGTTTGGTTTGGTTTGGTTTGGTTTGGTTTGGTTTGGTTTGGTTAGGTTAGGTTAGATTAGGATAGGTTAGGTTAGGTTAGGTTAGGTGAGGTGAGATGAGGTTAGGTTAGGGTAGGTAAGGTTAGGTTAGGTTCGGTTCGGTTCGGTTCGGTTCGTTTCGGTTCGGTTCTGTTCCGTTCCGTTCGGTTCCGCTCGGTTCGGTTCGGTTTGGTTCGATTCGGTTAGGTTAGTTTAGGATAGGTTAGGTTACGTTAGGTTAGGTTATGTTAGGTTAGGTTAGGTTAGGTTAGGTTAGGTTAGGTTAGGTTAGGTGAGGTTTGGTTTCGTTTGGTTTGGTTTGGTTTGGTTTGGTTTGGTTTGGTTTGGTTTGGTTAGGTTTGGCTTGGTTTGGTCTGGTCTGGTTTGGTTTGTTTTGGTTTGGTCTGGTTTGGTTAGGTTTGATGTGGTTTGGTTATGTTAGGTTCGGTTTGGTTAGTTTAGGATAGGACTGAAGTGGTTTGGTTTGGTTTGGTTTGGTTTGGTTTGCTTAGGATAGGTTAGGTTAGGTTAGGTTATGTTAGGATAGGTTAGGTTAGGTTAGGTTTGGTTTGGTTTGGTTTTGTTTGGTTTTGTTTGGTTTCGTTTGGTTTGTTTTGGTTTGTTTTGGTTTGGTTAGGTTAGGTTAGGTTAGGTTAGGTTAGGTTAGGATAGGTTAGGTTAGGTTAGGTTAGGTTTTGTTTGGTTTGGTTTGGTTTTGTTTTGTTACGTTAAAATAGGTTAGGTTAGGTTTGCTTTGGTTTGGTTTGGTTGGTTTGGTTTGGTTTGGTTTGGTTTCGTTAGGTTTGGTTAGATTTGGGTAGGTTAGGTTAGGTTAGGTTAGGTTAGATTAGGTTAGGTTAGGTTAGGTTAGGTCAAGTTAGGTTAGGTTAGGTTAGGTTTGGTTTGGGTTGGTTTGGTTTGGTCTGGTTTGCTTTGGTTTGGTTTGATTTGGTTTGGTTTGGTTTGGTTTGGTTTGGTTAGGTTAGGTTTGATTAGGTTAGGTTGGGTTAGATTAGGTTATGTTAGGTTAGGTGAGGTAAATTTAGGTTAGGTTAGGTTAGGTTAGGCTAGGTTAGGTTAGGCTAGGCTAGGCTATTCTAGGCTAGGTTAGGCTAGGCTAGTCTAGGCTATGCTAGGCTAGGATAGCTTAGGCTTGTTTAGTTTAGGTTAGGTTAGGCTCGGTTGAGTTGGGTTGGGTTGGGTTGGGTTGGTTGGTTTGGGTTAGGTTGGGTTGCGTTGGGTTGGGTTGTGTTGGGTTGGGTTGTGTTTTGTTGGGTTGGGTTGGGTTGGGTTAGGTTGGGTCTCGTTTGCTTGGGTTGTGTTGGGTTGGGTTGGGTTGGGTTAGGTTAGGTTAGGTTACATTAGGTTAGGGTTGATTAAATTAGGTTAGGTTAGGTTGGGTTTGGTTAGGTTAGGTTAGGTTTGGTTTGGTTTGGTTTGGTTTGGTATTGTTAGGTTAGGTTAGGTTAGGTTAGGTTAGGTTTGGTTTGGTTTGGTTTGGTTTGGTTTGGTCTGGTTTCGTATGGTTTGGTTTGGTTTGGTTTGGTTTGGTTAGGTTAGATTAGGTTTGGTTAGGTTAGGTTAGGTTAGGTTAGGTTAGGTTGGGTTTGGTTGGGTTGGTTTGGGTTAGGTTAGGTTAGGTTAGGTTAGATTAGGTTAGGTTTGGATTGGTTTGGTTTGGTTTGGTTGGTTTCGTTTTTTTTGGTTTGGTTTGGTTTCGTTTGGTTTGGTTTCGTTAAGTTTGGTTTATTTTTTTTGGTTTGGTTTGGTTTGGTTTGGTTTGGTTTGGTTTGGTTTGGTTAGGTTAGGTTAGGTT
>NW_025727738.1:1970000-1977500 GCF_021461385.2 Schistocerca piceifrons
GTTTCCTTTGGTTTGGTTTGGTTTGGTTTCGTTTGGTTTCGTTTGATTTGGTTTGGTTTGGTTTGCTTTGGTTAGGTTTGGTTAGGTTAGGTTAGGTTAGGTTAATTTAGGGTAGGTATGGTTTGCTTAGGTTAGGTTAAGTTAAGTTAGGTTAGGTTAGGTTAGGTTATGTTGGGTTTGGTTAGGTTAGGTTAGATTCTGTTAGGTTAGGCTAAGTTAGGTTAGGTTGGTTCAGGTTAGGTTTAATTAGGTTTGATTAGTTTTGGTTGGGTTTGGTTTGGTTTGGTTAGGTTTGGTTAGGTTTGGTTAGGTTAGGTTAGGTTAGGTTAGGTTTGGTTTGCTTAGGTTAGGTTAGGTTAGCTTAGGTTTCGTTTGGTTTTCTTTGATTTGGTTTGGTTTGGTTTGGTTTCGTTTGGTTTGTATTGGTTTGGTTTGGTTTCGTTTGGTTTGGTTTGGTTCGATTTGGTTTGGTTTGGTTTGGTTTGGTTTCGTTAGGTTAGGTTAGGTTAGGTTAGGTTAGGTTAGGTTAGGTTAGGTTAGGTTAGGTTAGGTTAGGTTAGGTTAGGTTAGGTTAGGTTGGGTAGGTTTGGTTAGGTCAGGTTTGGCTTGGTATGGTATGATTTGGTTTTGTTAGGTTAGGTTAGGTTAGGTTTGGTTTGGTTTGGTTGGTTTGGTTAGGTTTGGTTTGGTTTGGTTTGGTTTGGTTAGGTTAGGTTTGGTTAGGTTAAGTTAGGTTAGGTTAGTTTAGGTTAGGTCAGGTTAGGTTAGGTTAGGTTAGGTTAGGTTAGGTTAGGTTAGGTGTGGTTTGGTTTGGTTTGATTTTGTTCGGTTAGGTTAGGTTAGGTTAAGTTAGGTTATGTTAAGTTAGGTTAGGTTAGGTTAGGTTAGGTTAGGTTTAACTTGGTTTGGTTTGGTTTGGTTTGGTTAGGTTAGGTTGGGTTGGGATAGGTTAGATATTTTTAGGTTAGATTAAGTTAGGTTAGGTTAGGTTAGGTTAGGTTTGGTTTGGTTTGGTTTGGTTTGGTTTGGTTTGGTTTGGTCCGGTTTGGTTTGATTTGGTCTGGTTTGGTCTGGTTTGATTAGGTTAGGTTAGATTAGGTTAGGTTAGGTTTGGTTTGGTTTGGTTTGGTTTGGTACGGTTTGGTTTGGTTTGGTTTAGTAAGGTTAGGTTGGGTTAGGTTAGGTTTGGTTTGGTTTGGTTTGGTTAGGTTTGGTTTGGTTTTGTTAAGTTAGGTTAGGTTAGGTTTGGTTTGGTTTAGTTTGGTTTGGTTTGGTTTGGTTAGGTTAAGTTAGGTTAGGTTAAGCTAGGCTAGGCTAGGCTCGGCTAGGCTAGCCTAGGCTACGCTAGGCTAGGCTAGGCTAGGCTGGGCTAATCTAGGCTTGCCTAGGCTAGGCTAGGCTAAGCTAGGCTATGCTAGGCTAGGATAGGTTAGGCTAGTTTAGGTTAAGATAGGTTCGGCTCGGTTGGTTTGGGTTGGGTTGTGTTTGGTTGGATTGGGTTGGTTGGGGTTGGGTTTGGTTTGGTTTGGTTTGGTTTGGTTTGGTTTGATTTGATTTGGTTTGGTTAGGTTAGGTTAGGTTAGGTCAGGTTAGGTTAGGTTAGGCTGCGTTAGGTTGGGTTGGGTTGGGTTCGGTTAGGTTAGGTTAGGTTATGTTAGATTAGGTTAGCTTTGGTTTAGTTTGGTTTGGTTTGGTTTGGTTTCGTTTCGTTTCGTTCAGTTTGATTTGGTTTGTTTTCGTTTGGTTTGGTTTGGTTTGGTTTGGTTTGGTTAGGTTAGGTTAGGTTAGGTTTGGTTAGGTATGGTTAGGTTTGGTTAGGTATGGTTAGGTTTGGTTAGGTTAGGTTAGGTCAGGTTAGGTTAGGTTAGGGTAGGTTTAGTTTGGTTAGGTTAGGTTAGGTTAGGTTAGGTTAGGTTATGTTAGGTTAGGTTAGGTTAGGTTAGGTTGGGTTATGTTAGGTTTAATTAGGTTTGTTTAGGTTTGGTTAGGTTTGGTTTGGTTTGGTTAGGTTAGGTTAGGTTAGGTTTGGTTTGGTTTGGTTAGGTTTCGTTAGGTTAGGTTAGGTTAGGTTTGGTTTGCTTAGGTTATGTTAGGTTAGGTTAGGTTAGGTTTGGTTTGGTTTGGTTTGGTTTGGTTAGGTTAGGTTAGGTTAGCTTAGGTTTGGTTTGGTTTGGTTTGGTTTGGTTTGGTTTGGTTTCGTTTTTTTTGGTTTGGTTTCGTTTGGTTTGGATTGGTTTCGTTTCCTTTGGTTTGGTTTGGTTTGGTTTCGTTTGGTTTCGTTTGATTTGGTTTGGTTTGGTTTGCTTTGGTTAGGTTTGGTTAGGTTAGGTTAGGTTAGGTTAATTTAGGGTAGGTATGGTTTGCTTAGGTTAGGTTAAGTTAAGTTAGGTTAGGTTAGGTTAGGTTATGTTGGGTTTGGTTAGGTTAGGTTAGATTCTGTTAGGTTAGGCTAAGTTAGGTTAGGTTGGTTCAGGTTAGGTTTAATTAGGTTTGTTTAGCTTTGGTTGGGTTTGGTTTGGTTTGGTTAGGTTTGGTTAGGTTTGGTTAGGTTAGGTTAGGTTAGGTTAGGTTTGGTTTGCTTAGGTTAGGTTAGGTTAGGTTAGGTTTCGTTTGGTTTTCTTTGGTTTTTATTTGGTTTGGTTTGGTTTCGTTTGGTTTGTATTGGTTTGGTTTGGTTTCGTTTGGTTTGGTTTGGTTCGATTTGGTTTGGTTTGGTTTGGTTTGGTTTCGTTAGGTTAGGTTAGGTTAGGTTATTTTAGGTTAGGTTAGGTTAGGTTAGGTTAGGTTAGGTTAGGTTAGGTTAGGTTAGGTTAGGTTAGGTTAGGTTGGGTAGGTTTGGTTAGGTCAGGTTTGGCTTGGTATGGTATGATTTGGTTTTGTTAGGTTAGGTTAGGTTAGGTTTGGTTTGGTTTGGTTGGTTTGGTTAGGTTTGGTTTGGTTTGGTTTGGTTTGGTTAGGTTAGGTTTGGTTAGGTTAGGTTAGGTTAGGTTAGTTTAGGTTAGGTCAGGTTAGGTTAGGTTAGGTTAGGTTAGGTTAGGTTAGGTTAGGTTCGGTTTGGTTTGGTTTGGTTTGCATTGGTTTGGTTTGCTTTGGTTTGGTTATGGTAGGTTTGGTTAGGTGAGGTTTGGTTAGGTTAGGTTTAGTTAGGTTAGGTTAGGTCATGGTACGCTAGGTAAGGTTAGGCTAGGCTAGGCTAGGCTAGGCTAGGGTAGACTAGGCTAAGCTTGGATATGTTATTCTAGTTTAGGTTAGGCTAGATTAGGCTCAGTTGGGTTGGGTTGGGTTGGGCTGGGTTGGGTTGGGTTGGGTTGTGTTGGGTTGGGTTGGGTTACGTTGGGTTGGGTTGGGTTAGGTTGGGTTGGGTTGGGTTGAGGTGGGTTGGGTTGTGTTGGGTTGGGTTGGGTTGGGTTGGATTGGGCTGGGTTGCATTGGGTTGGGTTAAGTTAGGTTAGGTTAGGTTAGGTTAGGTTAGGTTTGGTTTGATTTGGTTTAGTTTCGTTTGGTTTGTTTTGGTTTGGTTGGTTTGCTCTGGATTGGTTTGGTTTGGTTTGAATTGGTTTGGTTTGGTTTAGTTTGGTTTGGTTTGGTTAGGTTAGGTTAGGTTTGGTTAGGTTAGTTTAGGTTACGTTAGGTTAGGTTAGGTTAGGTTAGGTTAGGTTAGGTTTGGTTTGGTTTGTTTTGGTTTGGTTTGGATTTGTTAGGTTAAGTTAGGTTAGGTTAGGTTAGGATAGGTTAGGTTAAGTTAGGTTAGGTTATGTTAGGTTTGGTTAGATTAGGTTAGGTTAGGTTAGGTTTGGTTTGGTTTGGTTTGGTTTGGTTTGATTTGGTTTGGTTTGGTTTGGTTTAGTTTGGTTTCGTTTGGTTAGGTTAATTTAGGTTAGGTTTGGTTAGGATTGGTTAGGTTTGGGTAGGTTAGGTTAGGTTAGGTTAGGTTAGGTTAGGTTAGGTAGGGTTAGGTTAGGTTAGGTTAGGTTAGGTTAGGTTATGTTAGGTTTGGTTTGGTTTGGTTTGGTTTGGTTTGGTTTAGTTTGCTTTGATTAGGTTTGGTTTGGTTTGGTTTGGTTTGGTTAGGTTAGGTTAAGTTAGGTTGGGTTATGTTAGGTTAGGTTAGGTAGGTTAGGTTAGGTTAGGTTAGGTTAGGTTAGGTTAGGTTAGGCTAGGTAAGGTTAGCTTAGGTTTGGTTAGGTTAGGTTAGGTTAAGTTAGATTTAGTTTGGTTTGGTTTGGTTTGGTATGGTTTGGTTTGGTTTGGTTTGGTTTGGTTTGGTTAGGTTTTGTTTGGTTAGGTTAAGTTAGGTTAATTTAGGTTAGGTTAGGTTAGGTTAGGTTATGTTGGGTTTGGTTAGGTTAGGTTAGATTATGTTAGGTTAGGTTAGGTTAGGTTAGGTTGGTTCAGGTTAGGTTTAATTAGGTTTGTTTAGTTTTGGATGGGTTTGGTTTGGTTTGGTTAGGTTTGGTTTTTTTAGGTTAGGTTAGGTTAGGTTTGGTTTGCTTAGGATAGGTTAGGTTAGGTTAGGTTAGGTTTCGTTTGGTTTGGTTTGGTTTGATTTGGTTTGGTTTGGTTTGGTATGGTTTGGTTTGGTTTTGTTAGGTTAGGTTAGGTTAGCTTAGGTTTGGTTTGGTTTGGTTTGGTTTGGTTTCGTTTTTTTTGGTTTGGTTTCGTTTGTTTTGGATTGGTTTCGTTTGGTTTCGTTTCATTTGGTTTGGTTTGGTTTGGTTTGGTTAGGTTTGGTTTGGTTAGGTTTGGTTAGGTTAGGTTAGGTTAGGTTAGGGTAGGTATGGTTTGCTTAGGTTAGGTTAAGTTAAGTTAGCTTAGGTTAGGTTAGGTTATGTTGGGTTTGGTTAGGTAAGGTTAGATTATGTTAGGTTAGGTTAGGTTAGGTTAGGTTGGTTCAGGTTTAGGTTTAATTAGGTTTGTTTAGTTTTTGTTGGGTTTGGTTTGGTTTGGTTAGGTTTGGTTAGGTTAGGTTAGGTTTGGTTAGGTATGGTTTGCTTAGGTTAGGTTAGGTTAGGTTAGGTTAGGTTTCGTTTGGTTTGGTTTGTTTTGGTTTGGTTTGGTTTCGTTTGGTTTGTATTGGTGTGTTTTGGTTTCGTTTGGTTTGGTTTGGTTTGATTTGGTTTGGTTTGGTTTGGTTTGGTTTCGTTACGTTAGGTTAGGTTAGGTTAGGTTAGGTTAGGTTAGGTTAGGTTGGGTAGGTTTGGTTAGGTTAGGTTTGGTTTGGTATGGTATGATTTGGTTTTGTTAGGTTAGGTTAGGTTAGGTTTGGTTTGGTTTGGTTGGTTTGGTTAGGTTTGGTTTGGTTTGCTTTGGTTTGGTTTGGTTTGGTTTGATTTGGTTAGGTTTGGTTAGGTTAGGTTAGGTTAGGTTAGTTTACGTTAGGTCAGGTTAAGTTAGGTTAGGTTAGGTTAGGTTAGGTTAGGTTAGGTTCGGTTTGGTTTGGTTTGGTTTGCTTTGGTTTGGTTAGGGTAGGTTTGGTTAGGTGAGGTTTGGTTAGGTTAGGTTTAGTTAGGTTAGGTTAGGTTATGTTACGCTAGGTAACGTTAGGCTAGGCTAGGCTAGGCTAGGCTAGGATATGTTAGGCTAGTTTAGGTTAGGCTAGGTTAGGCTCGGTTGGGTTGGGTTTGGTTGGGCTGGGTTGGGTTGGGTTGGGTTGTGTTGGGTTGGGTTGGGTTGGGTTATGTTGGGTTGGGTTGGGTTAGGTTGGGTTGGGTTGGGTTGGGTTGGGTTGGGTTGGGTTGGATTGGGTTGGGTTGCATTGGGTTGGGTTAGGTTAGGTTAGGTTAGCTTAGGTTAGGTTAGGTTGGGTTAGGTTAGGTTAGGTTAGGTTAGGTTTGGTTTTGTTTGGTTTGGTTTCGTTTGGTTTGGTTTGGTTTGGTTTGCTTTGGTTTGCTTTGGATTGGTTTGGTTTGGTTTGAATTGGTTTGGTTTTGGTTTAGTTTGGTTTGGTTTGGTTTGGTTAGGTTAGGTTTGGTTAGGTTAGTTTAGGTTACGTTAGGTTAGGTTAGGTTATGTTAGGTTAGGTTAGGTTTGGTTTGGTTTGTTTTGGTTTGGTTTGGTTTTGTTAGGTTAAGTTACGTTAGGTTAGGTTAGGATAGGTTAGGTTAAGTTAGGTTAGGTTATGTTAGGTTTGGTTAGATTAGGTTAGGTTAGGTTAGGTTAGGTTTGGATTGGTTTGGTTTGGTTTGGTTTGATTCTGTTTGGTTTGGTTTGGTTTGGTTTAGTTTGGTTTGGTTTGGTTAGGCTAATTTAGGTTAGGTTTGGTTAGGTTTGGGTAGGTTAGGTTAGGTTAGGTTAGGTTAGGTTAGGTTAGGTTAGGTAGGGTTAGGTTAGGTTAGGTTAGATTAGATTAGGTTACGTTAGGTTAGGTTTGGTTTGGTTTCGTTTGGTTTGATTTGGTTTAGTTTGGTTTCATTAGGTTTGGTTTGGTTTGGTTTGGTTTGGTTAGGTTAGGTTAAGTTAAGTTAGGTTAGGTTATGTTAGGTTAGGTTAGGTTAGGTTAGGTTAGGTTAGGTTAGGTTACTTTAGGCTAGGTTACGTTGGGTTATGTTATTTTAGGATAGTGTTAGGTTAGGTTAGGTTAGGTTGAAAGGTCTCTGTTGGATTCCTTTCATGTTTAATTTCTTAAATCTGTTGTCATTTACGGTATTAATTCCTCTCCTAAATTTACCGTGGCGTTTCTGAAAATATGGGAGGAAAATGGGTAGCCTCGGGCACCTTATGGGTGTTCACCTGTGAGTCTAGTATTTCGAATCCGACGCAAAGCTGACGGTTAATTCCAACGTTAACGCCTCTTAATGACGATGGAACACACAAGTTGCGTCGCGATTCAATACATCGTCCTCCAGCCGTCTTGTCTCCAAGGGTCTATTGCGGAATCGGGCACCTTATTGTCGTTCTCCTGTGAGTGTAGTACTTCGAATCCGACGCAAAACTGACAGTTAATTGTAACGTTCTGAGCCTCTTAATGATGATGGAACACACAAATTGCGTCGAGATCCAGCACATCGTCCTCCAGCCAACTTGTCTCCAAGGGTCGACTGCTGCCTCGGGCACCTTATGGTCGTTCTCCTGTGGGTCTGGTTTAAAGAATCCGACGCAAAATTCACAATTAATTGTAACGTTCAGAGCCTCTTAATAACGATGGAGCACACAAATTGCATCGCAATTCAATACATGTCCTCCACCCCAAATGTCTTTAAGGGTCAATTGCTGTGTCGGTCACCTCATGGTCGTTCTCCTGTGAGTCTAGTTTTTCGAATCCGACGCAAAACTGACAGTTAATTGTAACGTTCACAGCCTCTTAATGACGATGAGACACACTAATTGCGTCGCAATTCAATACATCGTCCTCCACCCCAACAGCCTGCAAGGGTCTATTGCAGTGACGGTCACCTCGTGGTCGTTCTCCTGTGAGTCTAGTTTTCCGAATCTGACGCAAAACTGACAGTTAATTGTAACGTTCAGTGCCTCTTAATGACGATGAAACACACTAATTGTGTC
>NW_025727738.1:1985000-1990000 GCF_021461385.2 Schistocerca piceifrons
TGTTTGGTTTGGTTTCATTTCGTTAGGTTTGTTTGGTTAGGTTTGTTTTGGTTAGGTTTGTTTAGGTTTGCTTAATTTTGGTTAGGTTTGGGTAGGTTAGGGTAGGTTAGCTTAGGTTAGGTTAGGTTAGGTTAGGTTAGGTTTCGTGTGGTATGGTTTGGTTTGGTTCGGTTTGGTTAGGTTTTGTTTGGTTAGGTTAAGATAGGTTAGGTTAGCTTAGGTTAGGTTAGGTTAGGTTAGGTTAGGTTTGGTTTGGTTTCGTTTGGTTTGGTTTGGTTTGGTTTGGTTTGGTCCTATTTGGTTTGTTTTGGTCTGTTTTGGTCTGGTTTGGTTAGGTTAGGTTAGGTTGGGTTGGGTTACGTTTGGTTTCTTTTCGTTTGGTTTGGTTTGGTTTGGTTTGGTTTGGTTTGTTTTGGTTTGGTTTGGTTTAGTTAGGTTAGGTTGGGTTAGGTTAGGTTAGGTTAGGTTAGGTTAGGTTTGGTTTGGTTTCGTTTGGTTTCTTTTGGTTTGGTTTGGTTTGGTTTGGTTAGGTTTGGTTTGGTTTTGTTAAATTAGGTTAGGTTAGGTTTAGTTTGGTTTGGTTTTGTTATGTTAGGTTAGGTTAGGTTAGGTTTGGTTTGGTTTAGTTTGGTTTGGTTTGGTTAGGTTAGGTTAGGTTAGGTTTGGTTTGGTTAGGTTAGGTTAGGTTATGTTAGGTTTGGTTAGGTTAGGTTAGGTTAGGTTACTTTAGGCTAGGTTAGGTTGGGTTATGTTATTTTAATATAGTGTTAGGTTAAGTTAGGTTAGGTTGAAAGGTCTCTGTTGGATTCCTTTCATGTTTAATTTCTTAAATCTGTTGTCATTTACGGTATTAATTCCTCTCCTAAATTTACCGTGGCGTTTCTGAAAATATGGGAGGAAAATGGGTAGCCTCGGGCACCTTATGGTCGTTCACCTGTGAGTCTAGTATTTCGAATCCGACGCAAAGCTGACGGTTAATTCCAACGTTAAGGGCTCTTAATGACGATGGAACACACAAGTTGCGTCGCGATTCAATACATCGTCCTCCAGCCGTCTTGTCTCCAAGGGTCTATTACGTAATTGGGCACCTTATGGTCCTTCTCCTGTGAGTGTAGTACTTCGAATCCGACGCAAAACTGACAGTTAATTGTAACGTTCTGAGCCTCTTAATGATGATGGAACACACAAATTGCGTCGAGATCCAGCACATCGTCCTCCAGCCAACTTGTCTCCAAGGGTCGACTGCTGCCTCGGGCACCTTATGGTCGTTCTCCTGTGAGTCTAGTATTTCGAATCGGACGCAAAACTGACTGTTAATTGTAACTTTCAGAGCCTCTTAATGACGATGTAAAACACAAATTACGTCGATATTCAATACATCGTCCTCCAGCCTTCTTGTCTCCAAGGGCCTATTGCTGCATCAAGCACATTAACGTCCTTCTCCTGTGAGTCTAGTTTAAAGAATCCGACGCAAAATTGACAGTTAATTGTAACGTTCAGAGCCTCTTAATAACATGGAACACACAAATTGCGTTGCGATTCAATACATCGTTCTCTAGCCCTAATGTCTCCAAGGGCCTGTCGCTGTGTCGGTCACCTCGTGGTTGTTCTCCTGTGAGTCTAGTTTTTCGAATCCGACGCAAGACATACAGTTAATTGTATCGTTCCGATCCTGCTAACGACGACGGAACACACAATCTGCGTCGCAATTCAATACATCGTTTTCCAGCCGACTTGTCTCCAACCGTCCATTGCGGTCTCGGGCACCTTATGGTCGTTCTCCTGTGAGTAGGTTAGGTTAGGTTAGGTTAGGTTAGGTTAGGCTAGGCTAGGCTAGGCTATGCTAGGCTAGGCTAGGCTATTCTAGGCTATGCTAGGCTAGGCCAGGCTAGGCTAGGCTTGGCTAGGCGAGGCTAGGCTAGGCTATGCTAGGATAGGTTAGGCTAGTTTAGGTTAAGATAGTTTAGGCTCGGTTGGGTTGGGTTTGGTTGGGTTGGGTTGGATTGGGTTGGTTGGGGTTGGGTTGTGTTGGGTTGTGTTGGGTTGGGTTGTGTTGTTTTGGGTTGTGTTGGGTTGCGTTTGTTTGGGTTGTGTTGGGTTGGGTTGGGTTGGGTTAGGTTAGGTTAAGTTACGTTAGGTTAGGTTTGGTTAGGTTAGGTTTTGTTAGGTTAGGTTTGGTTAGGTTAGGTTTGGTTAGGTTAGGTTAGGTTAGGTTAGGTTAGGTTACATTAGGTTAGGTTAGGTTAGGTTTGGTTTGGTTTGGTTTGGTTTGGTTTGGTATGGTTTGGTTTGTTTTGGTTTCGTTTGGTTTGGTTTGGTTTGGTTTGGTTTGGTAAGGTTAGGTTAGGTTATATTAGGTCAGGTTAGGTTAGGTTAGGTTAGGTTAGGTTATGTCAGGTTAGGTTAGGTTGGGTTAGGTTTGGTTAGGTTTGGTTTGGTCTGGTTTGGTTTGGTTTGGTTTTGTTAGGTTACGTTAGGTTAGTTTAGGTTAGGTCTGGTTTGGTTTGGTTTGGTTTGGTTTGGTTTGGTTAGGTTTGGTTAGGTTAGGTTAGGTTACGTTAGGTTACGTTAGGTTACGTTAGGTTACGTTAGGTTAGGTTAGGTTAGGTTTGGTTTGGTTTGTTTGGTTTGGTTTGGTTTGGTTTTGTTAGGTTAAAATAGGTTAGGTTAGGTTAGGTTAGGTTGGCTTTGGTTTGGTTTGGTTTGGTTTGGTTTGGTTAGGTTTGGTTAGGTTAGGTTAGGTTCAGTTAGGTTAGGTTAGGTTAGGTTTGGTTAGGTTTTGTTTGGTTTGGATTGGTTTGGTTTGGTTTGATTTGGTTAGGTTAGGTTAGGTTAGGTAAGGTTAGGTTAGGTTAGGTTAGGTTAGGTTTGGTTAGGTGAGGTGAGCTTAGGACAGGTTAGGTTACGTTAGGTTCGGTTCGGTTCGGTGCGGTTCGGATCGATTCGGTTCGGTTCTTTTCGGTTCGGTTCGGTTCGGTTCGGTTCGGTTCGGTTTGGTTCGGTGCGGTTAGGTTAGTTTAGGTTAAGCTAGGTTAGGTTAGGTTAGCTTAGGTTAGGTTAGGTTAGGTTAGGTTTGGTTTGGTTTGGTTTGGTTTGGTTTCATTAGGTTAGGTTAGGTTAGGTTATGTTAGGTTAGGTTAGGTTAGGTTAGGTTAGGTTAGGTTTGGTTTTGTGTGGTTTGGTTTGGTTTGGTTTGGTTAGGTTTGGCTTGGTTTGGCCTGGTCTGGTTTGGTTTGTTTTGGTTTGGTCTGGATTGGTTAGGTTTGATCTGGTTTGGTTATATTAATTTAGGTTAGGTTAGTTTAGATTAGGTTTGGTTTCGTTTGGTTTGGTTTGGTTAGGTTAGGTTAGGTTAGGTTAGGATAGGTTAGGTTGGGTTAGGTTAGGTTTGGTTTGGTTTGGTTTGGTTTGGTTTGGTTTGGTTAGATTAGGTAAGGTTATGTTAGGTTAGGTTAGATTAGGTTAGGCTAGGTTAGGTTAGGTTACGTTAGTTTAGGTTGAGTAGGTTTCGTTAGGTTTTGTCTGGTTTGGTATGGTATGATCTGGTTTTGTTACGTTAGGTTAGGTTAGGTTACGTTTGGTTTTGATGGTTGGTTTGGTTTAGTTTGGTTTGGTTTGGTTTGGTTTGGTTAGGTTTGGTTAGGTTAGGTTAGCTTAGGTTAGTTTAGGTAAGGTCAAATTAGGTTAGGTTAGATTAGGTTAGGTTAGGTTAGGTTTGGTTTGGTTTGGTTTGGTTTGGTTTGGTTTGGTTTGGTTTGGTTTGGTTAGGTTAGGTTAGGTTAGGTTAGGATAGGTTAGGTTAGGGTAGGTTAGATTAGGTGAGGTTGGGTTAGGATAGGTTAGGTTGGGTTAGGTTAGGTTTGGTTTGGTTTGGTTTGGTTTGGTTTGGTTTGGTCTGGTTTGGTTTGGGTTGGTCTCGTTTGATTAGGTTTGATCTGATTTCGTTATGTTAGGTTAGGATAGGTTAGGTTAGGTTAGGTTAGGTTTGGTTTGGTTTGGTTTGGTTTGGTTTGGTTTGGTTTGGTTAGGTTAGGTAAGGCTAGGTTAGGTTAGGTTAGGTTAGGGTAGGTTAGATTAGGTTAGGTTGGGTTAGGTTTGGTCAGGTTAGGTTAGATTAGGTTAGGTTAGGTTTGGTTTGGTTTGGTTTGGTTTGGTTTGGTTTGGTTTGGTTTGATTTGGTATGGTTTGGTTTGGTTAGGTTAGGTTAGGTTAGGTTAGGTTAGGTGGGTTAGATTAGGTTAGGTTAGGTTAGGTGAGGTAAGGTTAGGTTAGGATAGGTTAGGTTAGGCTAGGTTAGGTTAGGCTAGGCTAGACTATGCTAGGCTAGGTTAGGCTAGGCAAGGCTAGGCTATGCTAGGCTAGGATAGGTTAGGTTAGTTTAGGTTAGGCAAGGTTAGGCTCGGTTGAGTAGAGTTGGGTTGGGTTGGGTTGGGTTTTGTTGGGTTGGTTTGGGTTTGGTTGGGTTGTGTTGGGTTGGGTTGTGCTGGGTTGGGTTGTGTTTTGTTGGGTTGTGTTGGGTTGGGTTGTGTTGGGTTGCGTTTGCTTGAGCTCTGTTGGGTTGTGTTGGGTTGGGTTGGGTTAGGTTAGGTTAGGTTACACTAGGTTAGGTTTGATTAAATTAGGTTAGATTAGGTTAGGTTTGGTTAGGTTAGCTTAGGTTAGGTTAGGTTAAGTTAGATTAGGTTAGGTTAGGTTAAGTTAGGTTAGGTTATGTCAGGTTAGGTTAGGTTGGGTTAGGTTTGGTTAGGTTTGGTTTGGTTTGGTTTTGTTAAGTTAGGTTAGGTTAGGTTAGGTTAGGTTAGGTTTGGTTTGGTTTGGTTTGGTTTGGTTTGGTTTGGTTAGGTTACGTTAGGTTAGGTTCGGTTCGGTTCGGTTCGGTTCGGTTTGGTTCGGTTCGGTTCGGTTCCGTTCCGTTCGGTTCCGTTCGTTTCGGTTCGGTTCGGTTTGGTTCGGTTCGGTTAGGTAAGTTTAGGGTAGGTTAGGTTAGGTTAGGTTAGGTT
>NW_025727738.1:2005000-2010000 GCF_021461385.2 Schistocerca piceifrons
GTTTGGTTTTGTTTCGTTTTGTTTGGTTTGGTTTCGTTTGGTTTGGTTTGGTTTGGTTTGGTTTGGTTTTGTTTCGTTTTGTTTGGTTTGGTTTGGTTTCGTTTGGTTTGGTTTGGTTTGGTTTGGTTTGGTTTGGTTTTGTTTCGTTTTGTTTGGTTTGGTTTCGTTTGGTTTGGTTTGGTTTCGTTTGGTTTGGTTTGGTTTGGTTTGGTTTGGTTTGGTTTCGATTGGTTTGGTTTGGTTTGGTATGGTTTGGTTTGGTTTGGTTTGGTTTGGGTTCGTTAGGTCAGGTTAGGTTTGGTTAGGTTTCGTTAGTTTACGTTAGGTTAGGTCAGGTTAGGTTAGGTTGGGTAGGTTTGGTTAGGTTTGGTTTGGTTTGGTACGGTATGATTTGCTTTTGTTAGGTTAGGTTAGGTTTGGTTTGGTTTGGTTGGTTTCGTCTAGTTTGGTTTGGTTTGGTTTGGGTTGGTTAGGTTTGGTTATGTTAGGTTAGCTTAGGTTAGTTTAGGTTAGGTCAGGTTAGGTTAGGTTAGGTTAGGTTATGTTAGGTTTGGTTTAGTTTGGTTTGGTTTGGTCTGGTTAGGTTAAGTTAGGTTAGGTTAGGTTAGGTTACATATGGTTAGGTTAGATTAGGTTAGGTTGGGTTTGGCTGGGTTGGTTTGGGTTAGGTTAGGTTAGGTTAGGTTAGGTTAGGTTAGGTTATGTTAGATTAGGTTAGGATTGGTTTGGTTTGGTTTGGTTTGGTTTAGTTTCGTTTGATTTGGTTTGCTTGGTTTCGTTTGGTTTTATTTGGTTTGGTTTTGTTTGGTTTGGTTTCGTTTAGTTTGGTTTATTTTGGTTTGGTTTGGTTAGGTTAGGTTAGATTAGGTTGGGTTAGGTTAGGTTAGGTTAGTTTGGGTTAGGTTGGTTTGGGTTGGGTTAGGTTAGGTTAGGTTAGGTTAGGTTCGGTTCGGTTAGGTTCGGTTAGATTAGGTTAGGTTTTGTTTGGTTTGGTTCGGTTTTTTTTGTTTTGATTTGTTAGGTTAAAATAGGTTAGGTTAGGTTAGGTTTGCTTTGGTTTGGTTTGGTTATGTTTGGTTTGGTTTGGTTAGGTGTGGTTAGGTTAGGTTAGGTTAGGTTAGGTTTGGTTTGGTTTGGTTTGGTTTGGTTTGGTTTCGTTTGGTTTGGTTTCGTTTGGTTTGGTTTGGTTTGGTTTGGTTTGGTTTGGTTTCGTTGGGTTAGGTTAGCTTAGGTTAGGTTAAGTTAGGTTAGGTTAGGTTAGGTTATGTTAGGTTAGGTTAGGTTGGGTAGGTTTGGTTGGGTTTGTTTGGTTTGGTTTAGTTTGATTTGGTTTTATTAGGTTAGGTTAGGTTAGGTTTTGTTTGGTTTGGTTTGGTTTGGTTTAGTTTCGTTTGGTTTGGTTTGGTTTCGTTTGGTTTGGTTTGGTTTGGTTTGGTATGGTTTGGTTTGGTTTGGTTTTGTTTTGGTTTGGTTTGGTTTGGTTTCGTTAGGTTAGGTTAGGTTAGGTTAGGTTACGTTAGGTTGGGTTGGTTTGGTTAGGTTTGGTTTAGTTTGGTATGGTATGTTTTGGTTTTGTTAGGTTAGGTTCGGTTAGGTTAGGTTTGGTTTGGTTTGGTTGGTTTGGTTTGGTTTGGTTTGGTTTGGTTTGGTTTGGTTTGGTTAGGTTTTGTTAGGTTAGGTTAGGTTAGGTTAGGATAGGTTAGGTTAGGTTACGTTGGGTTAGGTTGGGTTGGGTGGGTTAGGTTAGGTTAGATTAGGTTAGCTTTGGTTTGGTTTGGTTTGGTTTGGTTTCGTTTGGTTTGGTTTGGTTTTTTTTGGTTTTGTTTCGTTTGGTTTGGTTTGGTTTGGTGTCGTTTGGTTTGGTTTCGTTTGGTTTGGTTTGGTTTGGTTTGGTTTAGATTGGTATCGTTTGGTCCATTTCGGTTTTGTTTGGTTAGGTTAGGATAAGTTAGGGTAGGTTAGGTTAGGTTAGGTTAGGTTAGGTGAGGTTGGTTTGGTTTGGTTTGGTTTGGTATTGTTTTGTTAGGTTACAATAGGTTAGGTTAGGTTAGGTTAGGTTTGCTTTGATTTGGTTTGGTTTGGTTTGGTTCGGTTTGGTTTGGTTTAATTTGGTTAGGTTTGGTTAGGTTAGGTCAGGTTCAGTTAGGTTAGGTTAGGTTAGGTTAGGTTTTGTTTGGTTTGGTTTGGTTTGGTTTGGTAAGCTTGGTTAGGTTAGGTAAGGTTAGGTTAGGTTAGGTTAGTTTAGGTTAGGTTAGGTGAGGTGAAGTTAGGACAGGTTAGGTTACGTTAGTTTGCGGTAGGTTTGGTTAGCTTAGTTAAGGTTAGGTAAGATTATGTTAGGTTAGGTTAGGTTAGGTTAGGTTGGGTTGGGCTAGGTTTAATTAGCTTTGTTTAGGTTTGGTTAGGTTTGGTTTGGTTTGGTTAGGTTGGGTTAGGTTTGGTTTGGTTTGGTTTTGTTGGGTTATGTTAGGATAGGTTTGGTTTGGTTTGGTTAGGTTTGGTTACGTTAGGTTAGGTGAGGTTAGGTTTGGTTTGCTTAGGTTAGGTTAATTTAGATTAGGTTAGGTTTCGTTTGGATTGGTTTGGTTTGGTTTGGTTTGGTTTGGTTTTGTTAGGTTATGTTAGGTCAGGTCGTGTTAGGTCAGGTTTGGTTTGGTTTGGTTTGGTTTGGTTTGGTTTTGTTTCGTTTTGTTTGGTTTGGTTTCGTTTGGTTTGGTTTGGTTTGGTTTGGTTTGGTTTGGTTTTGTTTCGTTTTGTTTGGTTTGGTTTGGTTTCGTTTGGTTTGGTTTGGTTTGGTTTGGTTTGGTTTGGTTTTGTTTCGTTTTGTTTGGTTTGGTTTCGTTTGGTTTGGTTTGGTTTCGTTTGGTTTGGTTTGGTTTGGTTTGGTTTGGTTTGGTTTCGATTGGTTTAGTTTGGTTTGGTATGGTTTGGTTTGGTTTGGTTTGGTTTGGGTTCGTTAGGTCAGGTTAGGTTAGGTTAGGTTACGTTAGTTTACTTTAGGTTAGGTCAGGTTAGGTTAGGTTGGGTAGGTTTGGTTAGGTTTGGTTTGGTTTGGTACGGTATGATTTGCTTTTGTTAGGTTAGGTTAGGTTTGGTTTGGTTTGGTTGGTTTCGTCTAGTTTGGTTTGGTTTGGTTTGGGTTGGTTAGGTTTGGTTATGTTAGGTTAGCTTAGGTTAGTTTAGGTTAGGTCAGGTTAGGTTAGGTTAGGTTAGGTTATGTTAGGTTTGGTTTAGTTTGGTTTGGTTTGGTCTGGTTAGGTTAAGTTAGGTTAGGTTAGGTTAGGTTACATATGGTTAGGTTAGATTAGGTTAGGTTGGGTTTGGCTGGGTTGGTTTGGGTTAGGTTAGGTTAGGTTAGGTTAGGTTAGGTTAGGTTATGTTAGATTAGGTTAGGATTGGTTTGGTTTGGTTTGGTTTAGTTTCGTTTGATTTGGTTTGCTTGGTTTCGTTTGGTTTTATTTGGTTTGGTTTTGTTTGGTTTGGTTTCGTTTAGTTTGGTTTATTTTGGTTTGGTTTGGTTAGGTTAGGTTAGATTAGGTTGGGTTAGGTTAGGTTAGGTTAGTTTGGGTTAGGTTGGTTTGGGTTGGGTTAGGTTAGGTTAGGTTAGGTTAGGTTCGGTTCGGTTAGGTTCGGTTAGGTTAGGTTAGGTTTTGTTTGGTTTGGTTCGGTTTTTTTTGTTTTGATTTGTTAGGTTAAAATAGGTTAGGTTAGGTTAGGTTTGCTTTGGTTTGGTTTGGTTATGTTTGGTTTGGTTTGGTTAGGTGTGGTTAGGTTAGGTTAGGTTAGGTTAGGTTTGGTTTGGTTTGGTTTGGTTTGGTTTGGTTTCGTTTGGTTTGGTTTCGTTTGGTTTGGTTTGGTTTGGTTTGGTTTGGTTTGGTTTCGTTGGGTTAGGTTAGCTTAGGTTAGGTTAAGTTAGGTTAGGTTAGGTTAGGTTATGTTAGGTTAGGTTAGGTTGGGTAGGTTTGGTTGGGTTTGTTTGGTTTGGTTTAGTTTGATTTGGTTTTATTAGGTTAGGTTAGGTTAGGTTTGGTTTGGTTTGGTTTGGTTTGGTTTAGTTTCGTTTGGTTTGGTTTGGTTTCGTTTGGTTTGGTTTGGTTTGGTTTGGTATGGTTTGGTTTGGTTTGGTTTTGTTTTGGTTTGGTTTGGTTTGGTTTCGTTAGGTTAGGTTAGGTTAGGTTAGGTTACGTTAGGTTGGGTTGGTTTGGTTAGGTTTGGTTTAGTTTGGTATGGTATGTTTTGGTTTTGTTAGGTTAGGTTCGGTTAGGTTAGGTTTGGTTTGGTTTGGTTGGTTTGGTTTGGTTTGGTTTGGTTTGGTTTGGTTTGGTTTGGATAGGTTTGGTTAGGTTAGTTTAGGATAGGTTACTTTAGGTTAGGTTAGGTTAGGTTAGGTTAGGTTAGGTTTGGTTTGGATTGGATTGGTTTGGTTTGGTATGCTTTGGTTTGGTTTGGATTGGTTAGGTTAGGTTAGATTACGTTAAGTTGGGTTAGGTTGGGTTGGGTTGGGTTAGGTTAGGTTAGGTTAGATATGGTTATGTTAGGTTAGGTTCAGTTAGGTTAGGTTAGGTTAGGTTAGGTTAAGTTATGTTATGTTAGGTTAGGTTAGGTTAGGTTAGATTAGTTTAGGTTAGGTTAAGTTTGCTTTGGTTTGGTTTGGTTTGGTTTGGTTTTGGTTTCGTTTGATTTGGTTTGGTTTCGTTTGGTTTGGTTTGGTTTGGTTTCGTTTGGTTTGATTTGCTTTGCTTTGGTTTGGTTTGGTTTGGGTTGGTTTGGTTTGGTTTGGTTTGGTTTCGTTAGGTTAGGTTAGGTTAGGTTAGGTTAGGTTAGGTTAGGATAGGTTAGGTTTGGTTTGGTTTGGTTTGGTTTGGTTTGGTATGGTTTGGTTTCGTTTCGTTTGGTTTGGTTTCGTTTAGTTTGGTTTGGTTTGCTTTGGTTGGGTTTGGTTTGGTTTGGTTTGGTTTGGTTTGGTTTCGTTAGGTTAGGTTAGGTTAGGTTAGGTTAGG